>NC_056454.1:27153890-27351390 GCF_018296145.1 Oncorhynchus tshawytscha
TTGGCTATGCACATTCTGAAATAAGTCACTCCGGCATAGGCTACTATAATTTCACAACGTTTTGACAACGCCCACAGAGTTAGAGGCAGTGATTAGCTTGGCTACACATCCTAAGCTATATTTTCAGTCTAATGACTGAACATTAAAGCTGTATGATTTCTACCTTCCATTAGTAACTTTGAGGTCCATGAGGAAATAATGTGTTCATTTTAGGTAGGTTCATATTACATTTCCTAAACTTTGTTTTAATGGCAACGCACTTTGCCTTTTCAAACGATTAATATTACAGTTGAATAGACTACATATACATACATCCAAGAAAGTATCTAATTCGATTTGGAATAGTTTTATTTGTTTATGTTAAATAGCCAATAACGTAGCCATTCACCTACCTGCTGTTGTTGGTCTCCATTAAACATGCAAATAAAGCAGTCAAGACTTTGATAAAGGGGCGATTCATTCCTCTTGATTTTTTATTTCTTCACTTCTTTATTTCTTCCATATGTGAATGCTGGTCAAACACACAATCCAAGCAGCAGTATCGCTTTATTTCTGACCAAAGCGCAGTTGGGTGTTCTCGTGGCACACAGAGAATACGCAGGTGGCATTCCAGTCCGTAGGATCATAGTTTAGTTTGATGAAACACTGGTTCCCAGAATCATAAATTCTGAGTCATTGCCGCCAAAAAATAACCTGTAAAAAAAACGTCGTGAGGTGACACAATTCGCCGAGTCTTCAATGAGGCGTTCTCACTTTCATTCAAAACTCACTGAAAACAGATGTATGTTCTCAAAAACATATAGCGGTGTTGAAGCATAATCTTTCCTTGCGTTGAAGACTGTCCACTGCTGGAATGGAGACAAGTGGACGGACGCCTCTTCAGATTCAGCACTTGGATAGCTCCCGTTACCTTTGCGCGCAAGCGCACCATTAAGAACTGGAGGGCGCGAGTTGATTTTCAATATGTCATATAAATGAGGAATACAACATTTTAAAAAATAAATTCAAATTAGCGTTGTTAATGATCCAAATTCCTGTGTTTCGAGTAAAATTCCCCTGAAAGCTGCCCATAGAAAGGTATGGATATGGAAGTGCTCAGGTCAGGAGGGACTGCACACAGATGTTGTGTGCCAGAACATCTTGTTGTCAGACAATAGTTTTCTAGAATGTTTCATCACCTGACACTGGCTGGCTGGCTGCCTGCAACCTGGTCTCAAAGCACTTCATATTATTCTGTAAGTAAATCTGAGACACTCCATTTAGTTTGATATATTACGTTTCATGTGGTATGTATTAATATGTGGATGTTCATCACCCATTTCGTATGATATTATATGAATTACAATTCGTATTATAAGGTAAGAATTTGCAAAAAGTACTATATGTTACGAATTGTAGCTAGCTGGCTAACGTTAGTAAGCAGTTGCTTATCTACAGATAGTTTGTTGATAGCATAACCATCTGTAGATCATCTATACGGGACTATCTGAATAAAGTGTGACCCAAATGATTCATGTTTTCCAATGGAGACACACATACGGCAATTAACCACCTAGAAAAGAGAGATTAACAGCATCCTCTGTGAACAGTAACAGGTATACTAACAACATTTAGGTTGGTGCTGCAAAACCAGCACCAACCAGAGTCTAAATGGATTGCACTATAAACCAGGCAATGTAAAATCCTCAATTCCACATAAAGCAGCAAGCAACAGTGGCCAATCTCACTTGTATCTGGGAAGTTTTATGAAAGAAAGGCTTGTCCTGCATTGTGCCTTATTTTAATGGGCATTGGAAGTCCTGGGTGAGTGAAAGAGACAGCTCTAGTCAGGAGATTAGGGTGTTTTATTATTGTTAAACCCACATCTCTCTTTCCTTTTGGTGATGTGCAGAATGGGATTTAAATTCCTTAATTATCTGACGGTTATCTGATCCACCTGCCCGAAGGTCCTTACTGATGGGATCTAATGACCATTTGGAGTGGGGACTGGAGGTTGGAACATGGTCAAGCCAATTGTAGCTGTCTTTGGACTCGGAGTGACTACGGATGGGTTCAGTGTGTCTTGATCCTCTATACATGGTCTCATTACTTATTCATCATACATCCTGTCTGGGTTTATTTAATGAGATATGGGAAGAGTTTCTGGGTGATCGGTGAAACCTTCTCTAAGATAACGTTTGCCAAGATGAGGGTTTCTCTTTAGGGATGTTAAGAGATTTCTCTGGGATCTGAGACAAGATATGTTTTGGTGTTTGCTTTGTGTACAAAAGTCTTCTTATTCACGGAAAACAGGAGGGGAACTATTGCAGCTCATTACAATAGGCCAAGGCTACTTTAATAAAGATTGGGAAACACCCCCGGCTGCATGTTTTGGGTTTTGCTCTAGCACTACATAGCTGATTCAAATGACCAACTCATCATCATGCTTTGATTGTTTGAATCAGCTGTGTAGTGCCAAGGCAAAAAACTAAACGGGCACCCAGGGGGGCCCCCAGGACCGACTTTGGGAAACCCTGACCTAGATGATTCAATATTGGTCTGATGACTCCAAACATACTAAATTTTTTCCTCTACATTTTCTCATTTAAAATATAACTTTTTTAATGACTGTGACTGGAAGGTTCATGTATTGTATACTCTGTAGTGCAAATAAAGCTGATTCATCCATTGAAAGTCTCTTAACCTTTCATTGCCGTTGGGGAGTAGAACATGTCAATTCGCAGGCGCTCTAATGAAAAAGAAAGGACACACCTCAAACCAGAGCAATTCATACATTCTGTACCATGAGATCCAATGTGACACTTGCAATTTGGTTCATAGAATTAAACAGGGGAGGAGAGAAGGAGGAGGAAGATGGAGTGGATTATTTCCTCTTGGGCCTCAGACAGTCTCTCGCAGCAGAACAGCACAGCAGAGGAGCTTGAAGCTGAGCCAGTCAGTAACAGAGTGCCAGACTGAGGAGTAATATAACCCCCAAGCATGTCACAGCATTCAGCCATGTGTTGTACCAAGAAGTAATCTCACACAGCCTATGGATGGCTTGACATGAATGAGAGAGAGAGAGAGAGAAACGTTTTCACACTGTTGTTGTTATTGTTGTTGTGTCTCCCTGTGTGCTCTCCAGCCTTCCCAAGTCCAATGAACATCATTCATGCCTTTCGACCATGATGATAAGGCACTTGCAGCCTCCTAAATGGCTTACACAGTTTGAATTCAGGACAGGTCCATGCTCTTATATAAATACTTAAGAAATGAGCAACGCTAAATATATAAATCGGATTTGATATGTCAGTCTCACTCGTGTGTGTGTGTGTGTGTGTGAGAGTGAGATCGTCTCTCTGTCAGTCAGTCAGTTATCCCCTTATCCCCTGGCTCCCTCTGGGTGGCCAACCTTTCAGCATTTACAGTGATGTGCCTCTGAAATCTGTTTCCAGGGCAACCGGGGCACCAAATACATTCCCGGAGGCATCTTGCTGGTGTGCCTTTTGTTTATACTATTCATATCTGAGAGACAATGTATCCACTCCTACTTACAGTATATGAATATGCTAACTGAAAAAGACGGAGAATGACAAAGGGAAAATATATTCAGTGACAAACGATTTTCAAACAGATGAATTGAATAACCTCACATTGTCCTTATTAATCCACGCTGTTTTATCCACCCTGGACTCAGGAGTAGATGTAACATAGTAAAAGTAAATCTGTCCCCCTCCATTTAGTGTGATATGATGTGTCATATGGTATGATATATCACAAATTCCAATTTCTTGTGGCTAACATTAGGTAGGTAGCTGACGTTATCTAGGTGGCTAACGTTATCTAGTGTTAGGGTAAGGGTGAAGTTTAGGGTTAGGGTTAGGGTTAGTGGATAGTTAGCGAAAATGTTGTTGACAGTTATTGAACATCTACAAACCATCTACTTGGGACAAGCCAAATAAAGTGTTACCGTCATTTGATATAATTTAAGATATTTCTTCACATGGAAATTACTCTGTGTACTCTAAATATAGCATTTTATCAAATTGATTGCAATATTAAATACGTTATCCATCATCTGTTAATCGCACTGTCTTAATCAAATTCACTCTGGTTTGCATAGTTGGGTAAAAGGAGAGAGAACATCCAGGATCTGAATAATGAATAAGTGAATGTGTTCTCCAACACTGTTCTCCAGCGCCACAGTCTGGTCTGCCCAGGTTGATGAGCTATTATGAGGGAACAGGCTGTTACTGCAGGGCATGTCCACTTGATGACTGTGGCTTTAAATCGACATGACATTATCTTCAGAAGAACATACTTGAGGCAGTCACCTGCTGAAAGCTTCTACTTTCTCCCCACAAAGCAGTTCCAACGACCCTCTCCAATAAGCAGAGAGAGGGAGATAGAGAGAAGACAGGCTGAGGGAGAGAGACAAAGAGAGGGAGATAGAGAGAAGACAGACTGAGGGAGATAGAAAGGGAAAGAAGAGAGAGAAATAGGGAAGTAGAGAGACAGAATGAGAAATGGAAAGAAAGAGAGAGAGATTAGGTGGAGAAGAGAGACAAAGAGAGACAGAGAGAAGAGAGAGAGATAAAGCTGGGCTACGGAGCTCACCTGGAAACAACAAGCAGGCTTGAGCCTCCCTGATGCTCATATTCAGTGGAGTGGAGCATCAAGTGTTGGGGAGTATCCATTGCACCATCGATCCCTTGTATTTTTATCCCACTTAATGACTTTCCCTGTATCATTCATCCCATGAATTTAAACAAAGAGAAGAGGTGAGGTGGATTGTTATTGGTGGTTATACAGTAGCTATACCATGGTGAGCTTTACTAACTGGAAAGAGGAAACACACAAATATTTAAATTAGAGGACTCATGAGGAGAGAGGATGGTAATGCATTCTACATAGAGACAACATCCCTCAATATTATCCCTGATATTTTTCTCATAGTAAAGTAACGTGAAGCTATTTAGCAGAATCTTACCATATCCACTGAAGATGACAAACACAATATGACAAGACAGGGACACTGGTTTCAGTGTGGAGATATGGAGCTTCCATGGACTTTCTAATATACAACAAAAATATACAAGCCATTTAACAGACACTTTTATCCAAAGCGATGTAAGGTTCTATCAGAATATCAAATGTGTACGCGTACACACAAGTGTTCTAGAATATTGGACAACTGACTTTCATACTTTTGGAATTTCTCAGTACAGCTCAAGCAATTTCTCCAACTGTCAACACTTTTAAATGAATAGAAGACGTGTACCAGAGACACCTTGGTTGGGAATTGTGGGGACGTGCCCGTCCGGACTGTGCACCCGGATGGTGGTCTCAGAGCTGCATAGCTGTGTCACAATGGGTCGCCGGACTATCGCGTCTCAGCGTCTGTGGACTATGATTTACACTTTACAGTCATGCATGCATTCATTTTACGTATGGGTAGTCCCAAGAATCTAACCCACTATCCTGGCATTGCAAGTGCCATGCTCTACCAACTGAGCTACAGAGGACCGCTTTCTGATCGAGCAGACAGCCTGTGGTGTGCATGATGGATCCAGGTTGAGTGACCCCCTCAGGGCCTATAGGAGGATGCTGATCTCAGGTGAGGAGTGGGTGACTGGTGAGGAGCCCACCTGTCAATCACAGCCCTCTCTCCCCATCAGCGGGACCAACCTGGCAGTCACTCAGCCTTCCTTTCTACATCACTGAGCACTAAAACCCCACTGATCCCCAGTCTAGACCCTCAGTAGGCTCCAAGCTCCATACTCACTCTGGTCAGTCACAACAAAACCCTACCCTGTCTGTTTATCTATCTGTGTGATTACAGTGTCTCTGTAGCAAATACTTACTGAGCTGGGCTCCCATGCCCTTAGGGATATATGGAATAAGACTGAGCACAAAAATACAAGGTAAACAATGTTATTAGGATCCATGTGGTAGAAGGAGCACGCACATTGAATTGAGTGTATTTCCTGCTTGTTCTCCAAAAGTAATGTGGGGTTACATGTTGATAGAGTCCATTGCATGGATTAGCTTACCTGCTTGCCTCATTGCCTCTCCGGTCTAAGGTTTAGGTTGGAATCTCTAGATGCAGTCACCCAAACCCAAAAGGCAGACACTTCTCTGGGCCAACGTCTGCATTTCTCTGGGCCAACGTCTGCATTTCTCTGGGCCAACGTCTACATTTCTCTGGGCCAACGTCTGCATTTCTCTGGGCCAACATCTGCATTTCTCTGGGCCAACGTCTGCATTTCTCTGGTCCAACGTCTGCATTTCTCTGGTCTAACGTCTGCATTTCTCTGGTCCAACGTCTGCATTTCTCTGGTCCAACGTCTGCATTTCTCTGGTCCAACGTCTGCATTTCTCTGGTCCAACGTCTGCATTTCTCTGGTCCAACGTCTGCATTTCTCTGGGCCAACGTCTGCATTTCTCTGGTCCAACGTCTGCATTTCTCTGGGCCAACGTCTGCATTTCTCTGGGCCAACGTCTGCTTGACGCTGACACTGGCTCACAATTAATCTATTTCTGGCTGGCAGGCTTTTCTCACTGAGCAATGTCACTGGAGCTGTACATGACTGTCAGAAGGATGAAGGGGGAGATTGAAGATTGAGCACAATTCCAATTGCTTAGCTTGTTTACATCAGCTCTCCCCTCAGTGGAGCTTAGCAGTATGTTAAAGACCCAGTTACCAACAAGACAGAGACCGACAAAGGACGATCACTTATTTTCATGTTCTTTAATCATATTTTATTTGAGTCTCGTCTCAAATCCTCAGCGGCTTGTGTAGGATTTTACTGTAGGTTGAGATTCCAACCCAGTTTGATTCATATTCCATATGTCCGGTTAAATATTCCCTATGGTAAGGAATGTTGACTGATACAACTGCTTGTTACATCCGCAGAGGTCTGTCAGAGGAAGCTGGGAAATTACTCCCTTGGTAGTTGCTGTCACTCTATTTTAGCAGTCCTCAAACCTCTGCTCAGGGACCACAGAAGGTTCACAATTTTGTTGTAGCCCTGAACTCACCTGATAAATCTAGTCAAGGGCTTGATGATTAGTTGACCTTTTGAATCAGGTGTGCTAGCTGTGGAATAGTTCAAATACATGGAACGTCAGGGTTACTTAAGGAGAGGTTTCAGAACGCCTGCTATATTTTATAGCAGAGGCGGGGGCTACGAAAAGTATGTATGTGCAGGAAGTATATCTATGGGCTGTAAACACATAATACAGCACATGATGTGCTTGCACCAAACATTGTTCCATAAAAGTGATTAACATGCATTCTGTCAAATGGAAGGCTATGCTTAAGATGACTGACTGTCAGACACTGAATATGCTCCCATACATAGAGTAGGGTTTAAGTAAGGGTTGTGGCTATATGCGCTATTAAGAAACTGAACAAATGCGTAAAATCCATTTGTACCTGTACTGTACATTGATATTATGCTGTATGTCACTAACACTATATTACACAATATCATCATCATTCATGGTTGTATTCTATTCATGTGTATTAAATTAATGTATAATGCTGAAATCCTGTATAGGCGTTTAAACTCATTGCAGTAACAGGGCTAACACTGCTTTCATTATTCAGTGTCGGGAGTCCTCACTTGTCATGTTTTCCTGCCCACATGTCATGTTAGTCATGGTGAGAACAGTCAAACAATGACTCATCCATTTCCTGCTATATTAATCTAACAAACTGCATTTAATTGACAAAACCCTGTGTGAGAATGCATGATAAATAGAACAGATATGTTAAGCAGACTAGGCTGAGGATTCTCTACATATTTTACTCATTACCTTCTCATTAATTGAACCCCTTCGTGATCAGTATCTTTATTTTGATACTACTGTAAAAAATAATCCTGAGGAAATTTAACTAAATTTAACCAAATTTTAAAAGCACCACCACAAACTACTGGAGCTACTTTGGAATGTACACTGTATATACTAAAGTATGTGGTCACCCCTTTAAATGACTGGATTCGGCTATTTCAGCCACACCCGTTACTGACTGGTGTATAAAATCGAGGACACAGCCATGCAATCTCCATTGACGAACATTGGCAGTAGAATGGCCTCACTGAAGAGCTCAGTGACTTTCAATGTGGCACTGTCATAGGATGCCACCTTTCCAACAAGGCAGTTCGTCAAATGTATGCCCTCCTAGACCTGCCCCTGTCAACTGTAAGTGTTATTGTAATTGGAAACGTCTAGGAGCAACAAAGACTCAGCCGCAAAGTGGTAGGCCACAAAAGCTTACAGAACAGGACCGCCGAGTGCGGAAGTGTGTAGCATGTAAAAATCGTAGCACTCACATCCGTCATCATGAAGTGCTTTGAGAGACTAGTCAAGGACCATATCACCTCCACCCTACCTGACACCCTAGACCCACTCCAATTTGCTTACCGCCCAAATAGGTCCACAGACGATGCAATCTCAACCACACTGCACACTGCCCTAACCCATCTGGACAAGAGGAATACCTATGTGAGAATGCTGTTCATCGACTACAGCTCGTCATTCAACACCATAGTACCCTCCAAGCTCGTCATCAAGCTCGAGACCCTGGGTCTCGACCCCGCCCTGTGCAACTGGGTTCTGGACTTCCTGACGGGCCGCCCCCAGGTGGTGAGGGTAGGCAACAACATCTCCTCCCCGCTGATCCTCAACACTGGGGCCCCACAAGGGTGTGTTCTGAGCCCTCTCCTGTACTCCCTGTTCTCCCACGACTGCGTGGCCACGCACGCCTCCAACTCAATCATCAAGTTTGCGGACGACACAACAGTGGTAGGCTTGATTACCAACAACGACGAGACGGCCTACAGGGAGGAGGTGAGGGCCCTCGGAGTGTGGTGTCAGGAAAATAACCTCACACTCAACGTCAACAAAACTAAGGAGATGATTGTGGACTTCAGGAAACAGCAGAGGGAACACCCCCATCCACATCGATGGAACAGTAGTGGAGAGGGTAGCAAGTTTTAAGTTCCTCGGCATACACATCACAGACAAACTGAATTGGTCCACTCACACAGACAGCATCGTGAGGAAGGCGCAGCAGCGCCTCTTCAACCTCAGGAGGCTGAAGAAATTCGGCTTGTCACCAAAAGCACTCACAAACTTCTACAGATGCACAATCGAGAGCATCCTGGCGGGCTGTATCACCGCCTGGTATGGCAACTGCACCGCCCTCAACCGTAAGGCTCTCCAGAGGGTAGTGAGGTCTGCACAACGCATCACCGGGGGCAAACTACCTGCCCTCCAGGACACCTACACCACCCGATGCTACAGGAAGGCCATAAAGATCATCAAGGACATCAACCACCCGAGCCACTGCCTGTTCACCCCGCTGTCATCCAGAAGGCGAGGTCAGTACAGGTGCATCAAAGCTGGGACCGAGAGACTGAAAAACAGCTTCTATCTCAAGTCCATCAGACTGTTAAACAGCCACCACTAACATTGAGTGGCTACTGCCAACACACTGTCAATGACACTGACTCTACTCCAGCCACTTTAATAATGGGAATTGATGGGAAATTATGTAAATATATCACTAGCCACTTTAAACAATGCTACCTTATATAATGTTACTTACCCTACATTATTCATCTCATATGCATACGTAGATACTGTACTCTATATCATCGACTGCATCCTTATGTAATACATGTATCACTAGCCACTTTAACTATGCCACTTGGTTTACATACTCATCTCATATGTATATACTGTACTCGATATTATCTACTGTATCTTGCCTATGCTGCTCTGTACCATCACTCATTCATATATCCTTATGTACATATTCTTTATCCCCTTACACTGTGTATAAGACAGTTTTTTTGGAATTGTTAGTTAGATTACTTGTTCGTTATTACTGCATTGTCGGAACTAGAAGCACAAGCATTTCGCTACACTCGCATTAACATCTGCTAACCCTGTGTATGTGACAAATAAAATTTGATTTGATTTGATTTGAAAATCATCTGTCCTCGGTTGCAATACTCACTACCAAGTTCCAAACTGCCTCTGGAAGCAACGTCAGCACAGAAACTGTTCGTAGGGAGCTTCATGAAATGGGTTTCCATGGTCAAGCAGCCACACACAAGTCTAAGACCACCATGTGCCAAGCGTCAGCTGGAGTGGTGTAAAGATCACCGCCATTGGACTCTGGAGAAGTGGAAACATGTTCTCTGGAGTGATGAATCACACTTCACCAACTGGCAGTGCGACGGACGAATCTGGGTTTGGCTAGGGGAACGCTACCTGCCCGAATGCATAGTGCCAACTGTAAACTTTGGTGAAGGAGTAATTATGGTCTGGGGCTGTTTTTCAAGGTCTGGGCTAGGCCCCTTTGTTCTAGTGATGGGAAATCTTGATGCTCCACCATACAATTACATTTTCAACGATTCTGTGCATTCAACTTTGTGGTAACAGTTTGGGAAATGGCCCTTTCCTGTTTCAGCATGACAATGCCCCAGTGCACAAAGCGAGGTCCATACAGAATTGGTTTGTCGAGATCGATGTGGAAGAATTTGACTGGCCTGCACAGAGCCCTGACCTCAACCCCATGGAACACCTTTGGGATGAATTGGAACACTGACTGCGAGCCTGGCCTAATCGCCCAACATCAGTGCTCTACCTCACTAATGCTCTTGTGGCTGAATGGAAGCATAGTGCCCGCAGCAGTGCCCGCAGCAATGTTCCAACCGCTAGTGGAAAGCCTTCTCAGAAGAGGGGAGGCTGTTATAGCAGTAAAAGTAGAACCAACTCCATATTAATGCAAATTATTTTGGAATGAGATGTTTGACGAGCAGGTATCCACATACTTTTGGTATGTTGTGTATTATTACTTGACAACAATTGTAAGCCTCACTAAATTTCTCGCTACATAATTATTATAAGCTTGAAATGTTGCATGATAAATTGGCTGCAAATTCATACCTTCATGTGAATAAAATGTGATTTGAATGCACCAGTCTTTAATGATACATAGTTATGGAAATATATTGAAAACCTACATTTTGAAAACCAATTCCAGAGCCATGCAGCTACTGAATATACAATTATTACATAGATAGAAAATTAGTGAAGCTTACAGGGACTTGTCTTTGAAGTAAAGATATTCTCCCCCTATGAAAACAAGCACCTCTAGGTACCGATTTGACAGCAGGTAATTACCGGTTCATTTCAATTACCACCTAATTTCCTATGAAACACCAGGTAAATACTAGTGGACGTTGTGAGATGGCAGGTCATTCCTGTGTTGTGGGGCCTGTGCTGTGGGGAGCCCAGTGACGTGGTACGTTGAAGGGTATGATCTGACAGGACATTGATCTAGTCTATCAGGCCAGGTCCAGGAGACAGCCCAGTGAGCTCTGATTACTGAAGAAGAGGTTGCTATGCTTGGCTTCACTCCACAGAACTGGGACTAGCCACTGGTCAGTGCCAATGAATAACTGAATATATCTGTGGAATCATTTTCTTTACTCTAAATGTATAGGTCCTGGAGTTTTTGTAGAGATAATAATATCACTTTTCTCTATTTTTGATTCTCTAACGTTACTGTCAATCAATCAAATCAAATCAAATATATTTCTAAATCCATTTTTACATCACCAGATCAATCAATAAGATACAGGATCTACTGTATATGAAGACATATGTCTACATTATATTACTTCATTGTATTCTGGTCTTGAAGAGAAATAAAGATAATGTATTATTTTCATAGGAGCACAGTTATTTTACCAATAGCTGTTGTGTGTCTGTGGAAAGCTTCAGTATCTCTCACGGAAAAACCACATAAATTTCACGTGAACACGTGATCTCATGTGATCTCATGTGATTTAATGTGAAGTTAATATAACAACGTGACAACAAGTGACAACAAGTGAAGCAACATGTGATAAATAAAATGACACGTGACAAAGTGAGCATATGTGAGAACATGATCTCATATGAAATTCGTGTGAAACACAGTAAATGTGACAACGTTGAATATAAGGTGTGATCATCACTGCGCTTTGATAGGTGGGGTAATGTACGGACTTTACTACCAGACCATCAGGTCAGGTACTAGCTACAGTAAATTACTGTGAATTTAACATGAACTTCCTGTGAACCAGCTGCCATTAAACTACTGGAAAATGCACAGTAATCTCAACAGTGGAGCTCTTGATTGTCACAAGTTATTACAAAGGTTGCAGAACTGACCATGTCAAAAGACGTTCTCAACCTACATCTTCTTTTTCTTCTTCTTCTTCTTCTTCTTTAAATTTGCATTGGTGGATTGCAACCAACTGAAAGATGCATACAGCGCCACCTACTATACCGGTCACGGCCTCCCTTTCATCTGTTTTTCTTATCTAGCCCTGTGTTACTGCCTACTGTTCTGGAGTGTGAATTTATTACACTTTGACACAAAAAGGGAAGGGAAAAGAATGGGGCAAAGGGAAGAATAATTACCCTACCAACTAACCCTACAACCATTAAAACCTCACCACTATTCCACTACTTGGCCCTATCTGATCCTACAACCAGGCAGACAGTTCAACACACCTTGTAATTCTTCTGCAGTAAAATCTTGTACGTCCAAGTACGTCTCTGCAGCTGCCACCACAACATCTATTTTCTGTGATTTAATAACACTTAATAACCATGGCTATGAATGCTAAGAAACCAACCATACTGAAAAACATGTTATTCCTTTCACTCTCTATTGGCTTCTGCCTACTCACAGGCATCCTCTTAGGATCTGTCACCCCATACGCATCTCCCTCTACTACTCTCTTCACTGGCTCAGCATACAACACCTTCTGTACTACTCTGATCCTGGCAACCTCAACCTGCCTTTCTCTCACCGGAAACCTCTGATCTCCAGCACCATGGGTACCCCTACAGTTCACACACTGTGATAACATGCGTCTTGGTGAGAGGTGTAGGAGTCAGGCGCAGGAGAGCAGGGATGTCTGAGAAGCGTGTTTAATAATATAGTCCACCAATACAAAACGGCACAGACAAAAATCCCAAAACTATGCTCTCGAATACTCAGAAACTTCCGACACTTTACATACACGTGCGTAATAGCAAAAAAACAACAAACATCAAATACAATCGAGCGCAATACACACAAGTCTAATCCTGCACGAATTACGGCAGGTAACAGGTGCCCTATATACCCACAGAAATCAGAGCAATTGAAAACCAGGTGTGAAAAGGAACACAGACAAAACAACCAGAAAAAGAAAAAGGGATCGGTAGCGGCTAGTAGACCGGCGACGCCGAGCGCCGCCCGAACAGGGAGAGGAGTTACCTTCGGTAGAAGTCGTGACACACACACAACTTTTTCCAAAGACACTATACATTCCTTTGTCTCATGCCCTCCTGTACACTTCTCACATCTAGGAATATCCCTCCTAAACACTGCTCCAACATGACCATAAGCTTTGCACCTTAAACACCTTAATGGGTTCGGAAACAAAAGCTCTCACAGGATAACTGACACATCCTAACGTGAATTTTTCGGGTAAAGACTGAATCATGTGTCTTTTTTGTTTTCAAAAGCTCTGTAGCATTCCCCTAAATATTCATTACTTATAATACATATCTGCAACGAGCAAAAGAGTGGCATCTCCACTGCTATTTTAATTAACAGTTATTGTCATGCCCTGACCGTAGAGCTTTTTTTTTAGGTTTTGTGTTTCTATGTTTTGGCCGGGTATGGTTCTCAATCAGGGACAGCTGTCTATCGTTGTCGCTGATTGGGAATCATACTTAGGCAGCCTGTTTTGCCACCTTAGCTTGTGGGATGTTGTTTTTTGTTAGCTCTGTGTAGCCTTCAGAACGTGCCGTTCATTGTTCCTTTTGTTGTTTTGTTTAGTGTTCAGTTGAAATAAAGTATGAACACTTCCCACGCTGCATCTTGGTCCACTTCTTCCGACAAGCGTTACAGTTATTCTGACTATTCTCTTATCATTGATTTAATTTACTTATTTCAACTTGTGGGTTTTCAATATAGTTGTCTAATGTTGGTGGGGCATATTCATCTGTTTTAATGTCACTCCTGAATCTCTATTATAAATATAATTGTTTTCTTGAGTGTATTCTAAATAAAGCTGACATTGACTTTGAAATCAAAGTATATGAAGACAGTTGAAATCAGTTACTGACAAAGACATGGTGGTGTTGCAGGAAAATCTGAATGTTGTGAACCAAGAGGTTGTTTTTTATTTTATTTATTTATTTCACCTTTTTTTAACCAGGTAGGCTAGTTGAGAACAAGTTCTCATTTGCAACTGCGACCTGGCCAAGATAAAGCATAGCAGTGTGAACAGACAACACAGAGTTACACATGGAGTAAACAATTAACAAGTCAATAACACAGTAGAAAAAAAAGGGGAGTCTATATACATTGTGTGCAAAAGGCATGAGGAGGTAGGCGAATAATTACAACTTTGCAGATTAACACTGGAGTGATAAATGATCAGATGGTCATGTACAGGTAGAGATATTGGTGTGCAAAAGAGCAGAAAAGTAAATAAATAAAAACAGTATGGGGATGAGGTAGGTAAAAATGGGTGGGCTATTTACCGATAGACTATGTACAGCTGCAGCGATCGGTTAGCTGCTCAGATAGCAGATATTTGAAGTTGGTGAGGGAGATAAGTCTCCAACTTCAGCGATTTTTGCAATTCGTTAAATAATAATTACTGTATAAATAAACAAACAAAATCTAGTCATGTTGGTGAAATATGTAAGATGATAACACTATTTTAAAAGCACTGTGTGTATATCTCGTGAGAAACTTTGAATCCACGTGAAATTGTGATTTTCCGTTAGGATACAGTACTGTATGTGCTTGTGGCCGTCAGATTGCTAAAAGGTTTCATGATGTGACAGAAAAATGAATTCAGCCCTTCCGTACCATGTGTTTCTCTCTGGGCAAGGGGAATCCCATCATGTTGGTTTTATTTCCTACAAACACCTTGCTATGGAAAGAGGGAGGACATACCTGGTAGGCTAGATAAAAATGTGTTCAATGTGAACTCACCTCACATGTCTCCTTACCTTCTGATGAGTCATTAGAGACTAAATCCCTGGACTTTACAGGGTCGTTTTGACCCCTGCTTCCGACAAGCGTCATTGAGCGAAGTCATAGGGGTACTGGGTACTCCATGCCTGCTGCTCCAGGAAACCTCCAGCTCCGGAGGACTTCCAAAGGACAAGTCTACTGTAGTGCAGGGTTCCAAACATTGCTTTGAAGATGCAGGGTGGTGGTTCCCGTCTTGCTCACCCCCCAGCTTGACTTTCTTCAACAGAATTTTGTCAAAATGTCTCCCCTGATCACTGTGGAGACCTTTTGTTTGTTTTTATTTTATTTAACTAGGCAAGTCATTCTAGACCTTGCAGTGCTCCAGACCGTCGGAACATCTCATCCAAATCAAATTTTAAAAAATCACATTTATGTATATAGCCCTTCGTACATCAGCTGATATCTCAAAGTGCTGTACAGAAACCCAGCCTAAAACCCCAAACAGCAAGCAATGCAGGTGTTGAAGCACGTTGGCTAGGAAAAACTCCCTAGAAAGGCCAAAACCTAGGAAGAAACCTAGAGAGGAACCAGGCTATGAGGGGTGGCCAGTCCTCTTCTGGCTGTGCCGGGTGGAGATTATAACAGAACATGGCCAAGATGTTCAAATGTTCATAAATGAAAAGCATGGTCAAATAATAGGTCTGGGACAGGTAGCACGTCCGGTGAACAGGTGAGGATTCCATAGCCGCAGGCAGAACAGTTGAAACTGGAGCAGCAGCACGGCCAGGTGGACTGGGGACAGCAAGGAGTCGTCATGCCAGGTAGTCCTGAGGCATGGTCCTAGGGCTCAGGTCCTCCGAGAGAGAGAAAGAAAGAGAGAAAGAGATAATTAGAGAGAGCATACTTAAATTCACACAGGACAATGGATAAGACAGGAGAAGTACTCCAGATATAACAAACTGACCCTAGCCCCCCAGACACATAAACTACTGCAGCATAAATACTGGAGGCTGAGACAGGAGGGGTCAGGAGACACTGTGGCCCCATCCGATGATACCCCCGGACAGGGCCAAACAGGAAGGATATAACTGTGCAAACCACGCCCCAAAATATTATAATGAGCCGCCACTGCTACAATGGTAGAATCTCAATTGCATACTCCTCACGTCCTCTCTTCGCTCTCCTCGGCTTCTCAAAACCCATGGGAGGAGAAGGTCAGAGGGGAGGGGTCTCTGGCTTTCTCATCCAATGGGTTTTGAGAAGAAGGTGAGGAGAGAGGACATGAAGATTATGCAATTGAGATTCTCCCATTATGTTGTAAGAAAAGGGAAGGATAAAATTGGAGGAAATGAAGCAATTATAATGACAATGGTTCCCCTTGGTAAGAGTCATTTAAAAAGGCAAACTATCTCTTAGTGTGCAGGTTTGGGCAACATGCCAAAGAAATCCACTTTGTGAGGAATGGAAGGAAATAATGGCTTTCATTAACCCTTTTCATTCTACAATAGGCTCTCCACACTAATACTGTATGTGTTTCTAATTTGCTTCTATCTAAATTAGCACTCACCAGCTCTCACTACCCAGAGCCCCTCCCCTTCAAAGCTGCCAGTTATAGTAACCATGGAAACAGGACTAATTGAGACACAAAAGGCATTCTTCTATAATAAGTATTAACTTCTTCCAGTTCCAATGCCAAATACAATGCTCTCCCTAATAAGTTGATTTACCTTACTTTCAAAAACAGAACACGAGGTTAGAACATCTTAATTATCAGTTTTCATCTTATTTAAAGGAGAATTGTTACAATTGATAAAAACCTGGCAAGATGAATACAATCATTGGTTTGTGTGCATTCATTTGGATCCACCTGTTACATTGTCTGACTCTCAGTACACCCCACTTACAGGTCTGGCTCCGTTATCACTTTGGTACCTTTTCCAGAACACAGCCGGGAAACATCCCCCAGACACACATTGATAAGCGAATTGGTGTGCTCTGCACTTCTGTGATGACGAATGGAGCCTCAAAAGCTGAGAGTGTTTCAGTTGAAGAACACAATTAAACATTGACAATGTATTCAAGAGTTGTCACAAGTTACCACAGCAAAAATTCATGAAAACACACATTTGCTTTTTGGTCTTAGTTTAAGGCTAGGGTTAGGAATAAGGTTAGCAGTGTGGTTATGGTTAAGATTTCAAATCAGATTTTAAGAAGAGAAATAGTAGAAATAAGGGGTTTAGACATGATCATGACTTTGTGGCTGTGGTAACTAGTGACAACCCTCCAAGGGGGATCCACAGAAGTAGAGGAATCTATTTGATTCTTTGCATTATCAGTCACAGATAACAAGCAGATAATGTGGGCACAATGTGGACAAATTATTTCCTTGTAACAATCAAATTAAACATTAATTTACAATATTTGAATGTCATTTCAATTTCGATTAGCCTACCGTGATGCCTGAGATAAAAATGTAAATAAGATTACATTACATTACAGTACATATACTGTATTTAGTCAATACCCTTTGTAATATTCATGCACTCAGAATTTACCACACATTCTTGTTGCAAACAATGAAAAATAAGATTAGGCCTACATGGATGGTACACAAACTTCAAGACTCAGAACATACACCATCTTGGGGGCTCTTTATTGAGTCTCAGCAGTAGAGAAGAGGACATTGATGGACAAACCTGACTATTCTGCAGCCTGTGATAAACTGAAAGAGGCTATACTTGACGGCAGCACAGCTCCCCTCAGTGATTTCTGAATCTCCCAGGAGTCTGAGCAGTGCAGAAAGTACAAGAGCACTGACCTAAAAACGGACTTCCGCCAGGCAGCTCTCTGAAGTACTAAAAACACAAACTGGGAGAACATACAGAAGGGGCTATGCATTAAAACAGCTTATTATCAATGGAATGGGTCGGTGAACAAGGAGGGCACACCCCCTTAACATGTTAAAGGGGCACAGGAAGTTCACAAAGTGATGCCAAGTGAATGTGAGCTGTTGCTGAAGTTAGAATTACAGGATAACATAGCTAATAGAGTGGTGAGGAGACAGAGGGTGAAAACCTGTAGACATACAGTGGGGAGAACAAGTATTTGATACACTGCCGATTTTGCAGGTTTTCCCACTTACAAAACATGTAGAGGTCTGTAATTTGTATCATACGTACACTTCAACTGTGAGAGACGGAATCTAAAACAAAAATCCAGAAAATTACATTGTATGATTTTTAAGTAATTAATTAGCATTTTATTGCATGACATAAGTTTTTGATACATCAGAAAAGCAGAACTTAATATTTGGTACAGAAACCTTTGTTTGCAATTACAGAGAGCATACATTTCCTGTTGTTCTTGACCAGGTTTGCACACACTGCAGCAGGGATTTTGGCCCTCTCCTCCATACAGACCTTCTCCAGATCCTTCAGGTTTCGGGGTTGTCGCTGGGCAATACGGACTTTCAGCTCCCTCCAAAGATTTTATATTGGGTTCAGGTCTGGAGACTGGCTAGGCCACTCCAGGACCTTGAGATGCTTCTTACGGAGCCACTCCTTAATTGCCCTGGCTGTGTGTTTCGGGTCGTTGTCATGCTGGAAGACCCAGCCACGATCCATCTTCAATGCTCTTACTGAAGGAAGGAGGTTGTTGGTGTAACGGATGTGAAAGGGCTAGCTTAGTTAGCGGTGCTCGCTAAATAGCGTTTCAATCAGTGACGTCACTTGCTCTGAGACCTTGAAGTAGTAGTTTCCCTTGCTCTGCAAGGGCCGCGGCTTTTGTGGAGCGATGGGTAACTATGCTTCGTGGGTGACTGTTGTTGATGTGTGCAGAGGGTCCCTGGTCCAAGCCCGGGTATGGGCGAGGGGACGGTCTAAAGTTGTACTGTTACATTGGCCAAGATCTCGCAATACATGGCCCCATCCAACCTCCCCTCAATACGGTAGAGTCGTCCTGTCCCCTATGCAGAAAAGCATCCCTAAAGAATGATGTTTCCACCTCCATGCTTCACGGTTGGGATGGTGTTCTTGGGGTTGTACTCATCCTTCTTCTTCCTCCAAACACGGCGAGTGGAGTTTAGACCAAAAAGCTCTATTTTTGTCTCATCAGACCACATGACCTTCTCCCATTCCTCCTCTGGATCATCAAGATGGTCATTGGCAAACTTCAGATGGGCCTGGACATGCGCTGGCTTGAGCAGGGGGACCTTGCGTGCGCTGCACGATTTTAATCCATGACGGCGTAGTGTGTTACTATGGTTTTCTTTGAGACTGTGGTCCCAGCTCTCTTCAGGTCATTGACCAGGTCCTGCCGTGTAGTTCTGGGCTGATCCCTCACCTTCCTCATGACCATTGATGCCCCACGAGGTGAGATCTTGCATGGAGCCCCAGGCCGAGGGTGATTGACCGTCATCTTGAACTTCTTCCATTTTCTAATAATTGCGCCAACAGTTGCCTTCTCACCAAGCTGCTTGCCTATTGTCCTGTAGCCCATCCCAGCCTTGTGCAGGTCTACAATTTGATCCCTGATGTCCTTACACAGCTCCCTGGTCTTGGCCATTGTGGAGAGGTTGGAGTCTGTTTGATTGAGTGTGTGGACAGGTGCCTTTCATACAGGTAACGAGTTCAAACAGGTGCAGTTAATACAGGTAATGAGTGGAGAACAGGAGGGCTTCTTAAAGAAAAACTAACATGTCTGTGAGAGCTGGAATTCTTACTGGTTGGTAGGTGATCAAATACTTATGTCATGCAATAAAAAGCAAATGAATTACTTAAAAATCATACAATGTGATTTTCTGGATTTTTGTTTTAGATTCTGTCTCTCACAGTTGAAGTGTACCTATGATAAAAAATTACAGACCTCTACATGCTTTGTAAGTAGGAAAACCTGCAAAATCGGCAGTGTATCAAATACTTGTTCTCCCCACTGTACCACAGGCATGTCACCTCCGTTTACACCTGCAGCAGAGTACACAGGACAACCTATTAACTGCGGGCTTTCCAGCGACTCCTGACACATCACACACAAACGCATACAGTGTGACACTCACATACGTGCACACACATATGCACCTACAGTACATACAAACAGAAACAACAACAAGGCACTGAAACTATGACAAGGACACTGCCCATCACACATCTGTGTATCCACACTCACAGACAACACACATGCACAGATAACACACCTCTTACAGAAAAACCTAATGAATTTCACGTGAGTTAAAGTTAATGTGACAACATTTGAGCACATGTGGAAACATGATCCCATGTGAAATGAATGTGTGGGGCTGCACATTGTTTTTACATGTGATACCAGAAAACTATACATGTGACAACATTTTTGCACATGTGAAAACCCAGGTGTCAAATTGAGAATATTTTACTTTAAAAGGCATAATAGAAATAAATTAAATTTAAACAGTCATTGTCCCCTGCAGGTTTTGTCTTTTTCCCGGTTTGTTCCAGGGACGTCCCCAAGAACCCTTTTAGGACATTCCTAGAACCTTGTTTCATGGTCTCCTGGAGGTTTTTGTCTAGTTGCAGGGAACATATAGTAAAACTACATGTTACTGTATTTTTACAGCTAAATTAAGGTGTTAATGTTGAAGGGCAGTATTCTGCTTACTTGGGACTTAACCTAACTCACACCTTCTTGATTGTTAGCTACTTGAAGTTCCTGCTGTGCCATGAGGTCTCTAGACAGAATGGAGATTGGCTATAAATAAATTGCCCAAAATAAATTTTTGCACATTGCCTGAAGTATATACAAGAACTTGAAGGTGTTATTTATATAAAATAACAGTATGCTGCTGTATTCTGATTTCAATGAGAGTAAAAAATCTTGTAGCATTTTGTACTGTGGCGACACTTGGGACTCAGCCATAACTGGGATTTAAACATATAACCTCTGGTTGCTAGCAACCAGAAATGTCCTGATACATGTCCTGCTACACCACCAGCAGGGTGGGTGTAATGCTCCGGGTGTCGTGGGTGTGGAGTCAAATGCAGGAGACAGAGAGTGAAATGCTGTGCGTCTTTAATAGCACCAACGCACCACAGGGTGCTCACAATAGTTACGTTCCCAAACACAGGGAATCAAAATGTACAACGGAAAAAATCACGACCAGGCACTAACACGTACCTCTACAACAGAGCCAAAGGTTACACTTAAATAATCCCGCACAACAACCAGGCGGGCCGGCTGTCTAATAAAGACAAACTAATTAAACATAAACAGGTGCTACCAATAAACATACAAGGAGGGGGAGGAAAGACAATCAGTGGCAGCTAATAGGCCGGTGACGACGACCGCTGAGCGCCACCCGCCCGGGAAGGGGAACCACCCTCGGTCGGACTCGTGACAGTGGGGGAGGAATGGATTACAAAAAAAGTAACTGTAATCCGTTACGTTACCAGCAAAAATATTGTAACCAAATTACAGATACTTTTGAAAAACTAGATGTTTACTTCGTAGATTACTTTGAAATTCAGAAAGGGGAAATGCAAAAACAATATAGTTGACACTTTTCTGTTTTCTCAATAACATTCAAATCAGCATTGAAAAAAGCGCAAGTGAAGCTTGTTCCACCTGAGCGATTCAGAGAACCCTATGATGACACACCAAATGGGTTTGATGGACAGGTTACTCTCCAAGCTACAGTACCAGTCAAAAGTATGAACACAT
Organism: Oncorhynchus tshawytscha; assembly: GCF_018296145.1. Lineage (NCBI taxonomy): Eukaryota > Metazoa > Chordata > Actinopteri > Salmoniformes > Salmonidae > Oncorhynchus > Oncorhynchus tshawytscha. Next base: position 27,175,615 of record NC_056454.1, read on the forward strand.
ACTCATTCAAGAGTTTTTCTTTATTTTGACTATTTTCTACATTTTAGAATAATGGTGAATACATCAAAGCTATGAAATAACACATGTGGAATCATCTAGTAACCAAAAAGTGTTAATTAACAACTAAAAATATTCTTCAAAGTAGCCACCCTTTGCCTTGATGACAGCTTGGCACATTCTTGGTATTCTCTCAACAGCTTCACCAAGAATGCTTTTCCAACAGTCTTGAAGGAGTTCCCACATATGCTGAGCACTTGTTGGCTGCTTTTCCTTCACTCTGCCATCCAACTCATCCCAAACCATCTCAATTGGGTTGAGGTTGGGTGATTGCGGAGGCCAGGTCATCTGATGCAGCACTTCATCACTCCTTCTTGGTCAAATAGCCCTTACACAGTCTGGAAGTGTGTTGGGTCATTGTCCAGTTGAAAAACAAATTATAGTCCCACTAAGCACAAACCAGATGGGACAGGGTATCGCTGCAGACTGCTGTGGTATCCATGCTGGTTAAGTGTGCCTTGAATTCTAAATAAATCACTGACAGTGTCACCAGCAAAGCACCCACACACCATTACACCTCCTCCATGCTTCACGGTTGGAACCACACATGTGGAGAACATTCGTTCACCTACTCTGTATCTCACAAAGACACAAAGGTTGGAACCAAAAATCTCACATTTCCACAGGTCTAATGTCCATTGCTTGTGCTTCTTGGCCAAAGCAAGTCTCTTCTTCTTATAAGTGTTCTTTAGTAGTGGTTTCTTTGCAGCAATTCGACCATGAAGGCTTGATTCACGCAGTCTCCCCTGAACATTTGATGTTGAGATGTGTCTGTTACTAGAATTCTGTGAAGCATTTATTTGGGCTGCAATCGGAGGTGCAGATAACTCTATGAACTTATCCTCTGCAGCAGAGGTAACTCTGGGTCTTCCTTTCCTGTGGCGGTCCTCATGAGAGCCAGTTTCATCATAGCACTTGATGGTTTTTATGACTGCACTTGAAGAAACGTTAAAAGTTCTTGATATTAAGGAAAATTACGTGGATATATTGAAGCAACATCTCAAGACATCAGTCAGGAAGTTAAAGTTTGGTTGCAAATGGGTCTTCAAAATGGACATTGAACCCCAAGCATACTTCCAAAGTTGTGGCAAAGTGGCTTAAGGACAACAGGGTCAAGGTATTGGAGTGGCCGTCACAAAGCCCTGACCTCAATCCTATAGAAAATTTGTAGGCAGAACTGAAAAAGTGTGTGTGAGCAAGTAAGCCTACAAACCTGACTGAGTTACACCAGCTCTGTCAGGAGGAATGGGCCAAAATTCACCCAACTTATTGTGGGAAGCTTGAGGAAGGCTACCTAAAACGTTTGACCCAAGTTAAACAATTTAAATGCAATGCTACCAAATACTAATTGAGTGCATGTCAATTTCTGACCCACTGGAAATATGATGAAAGAAGTAAAAGCTGAAATAAATCACTCTACAATTATTCTGACATTTCACATTCTTAAAATAAAGTGGTGATCCTAACTGACCTAAGACAGGGAATGTTTACTAGGATTCAATGTCAGGAATTGTGAAAAACTGAGTTTAAATGTATTTGGCTAAGGTGTATGTCAACTTCCGATTTCAACTGTGTGTATATATATACATCCATTTATTCTTGAAGAATATAACTTTTAAATGCTTCATGAGCTTAGTTCAACTGTCACGCTCCATGACAATCCATAATATAAAATTGTTTTCTCCAATGTTTGTAAACATTGTAAATGTAAACAAACACTGTACATCCTCATAACATGGTTAAAACAATCATTTTGATATCATTGATGCTCAGTCCTTGCATCGTTGCTCTGTCTATTAATCTGAGAGTGGTCACTGTTTACCAAAACAGAGGCGGGGTATCCATTTTTTTATTGTTTCCTCTGTGGATTTTCCCTTTAAACAGCTGCATACTATCAAAATAGAGTATATAGTGGGATTTGACCTTGGAACTTTTTGGTTGAGTGCATTGCTCCTTCTGCAGTGCCATCAGGTTCATACTTCTTGTGTGGAACATTAACATAAGTGTATGGTTAGGGTACAGCGATGTTCCCTGGGCTACAAAAAATTGCAACTTGTTGACAGAAGTTAGTGTGAATTTGTAATTTCTTACTGATAAACTGTTGCCAGTAACCTACAGGCAACTTGCTGCCTCGAGCAATACATGCCAGTAACCTACTGTGCTTTCACTGACTCTTCTGTTGACAACATGCAACATTACTTGCTGATTGGCAGCATAGCATAGCAGCGACCTATCAGAATATTGCAGGCGTGGCTTACTGGAGGAGTTGTTTTCAGGTAGCTAATTTTTGTTTCCCATGAGAGGGAATGTCATCCCTCTCATTAACATCCAGTTAATGTGATGTGTTTTATACAGTATATACACAGTCAGTTCTCTGGCCTTGTGAAAGAGTGCTGTACATGCATGTGATTCTAAAGAGCCATGCAATATTTCATTTATAGCTAGTCAGCATGTCATTGTAATACTCAATGCTCTGCTACACCATCAGGTCATTGAATATGACAGTTTAGCTACAGTAAATTACTGTGAATTTTTAAATAAAACACACTTGCAGCTAGTTGAAAGTAAGTTATCAAAAAATAAACATGAACTATCTGTCATCCAGATGCCATTAAGCTACTGGAAAATGCACAGTAATCTCTCTTAGTGCTCGATTGTCACAATTTCTTACAAAGATTGCAGAACAAATAGTGTCAAAAGATATGCTCAACATTCACCAACATAACCCCTTAAACTGGTTCAACATTTCTACTAATGGTTGGCACAAATGCAACATATTTTAGACTATGCCCCCAAATATGCTAATGATCCCCTGTCAGTACATTTGGGTTTCAAAATATATCATTATTTTAGATTATCCGCACTCCATCTGCATATGTACCCTAAAAGTTACCGGCCAGTATGATGTGAGTTCCAATGTGTACTTCTGTATGTGTATCATTTACCTTTTTGTAAACCAAGGAACAACATTTTACTGTAACTTATTTTTGAGAGTATATGTTCTTGGTAAAAAATGTGTAAAAAAAATGTCTGGTGGCCTTGCTGAGAAATGAATGCACTACAGACCAATAGGTTGCAAGTTAAAATCCCCAGAGCAATTATGCACACTTAAGGTTATGTGAAATTTCACATGTGAAAACGTGCCTTTGGAACATTTCACATGAGAACATGTGCTTTTAGTAAAATAATGGCATGGTTGTTTTAAAGTAGGTGGTACGCTGTTCAGCTAAAATATGACCCCTTCTGGGATTTGAACTCACAACCTCCAGGTTTGAGATGCAATGACAAAGTCTGTAACATTCCTCTACACATTCCTTACCTATAATACATCCCTGCACTTAGGAAAGTAGTGCCATCTGCAATACTATTTTAGTTATCAGTTAATTTAAGTATTCTCATCATTGATTTAATTAACTTATTTCAGCAATTTAAGGGTTTTCTGTATAGTTGTCTAATGTTGGTGGGGCCTATTATTATGTTTGAATGCTACTCCTGAATCACTATGATAAATATAATTGTCTTTCTTGAGTGTATTTTGAACAAAGCTGAGATTTACTTTGAAGTCAAAAATGTAGGAATACAGGTGAAATAGGCTGATGGCATGGATGTGGTGGCGTAGCAGAAAGACCAAATGTCATAAGTGAAATCATGTGGTTTTTCCATAATTTGAATTTTTAAAAAATAATAACAATTTCACCTTTATTTAACCAGGTAGGCAAGTTGAGAACAAGTTCTCATTTACAATTGCGACCTGGCCAAGATAAAGCAAAGCAGTTAGACACATACAACAACACAGAGTTATACATGGAGTAAAACAAACATACAGTCAATAATACAGTAAATAAAATAGGTCTATATACGATGTGAGCAAATGAGGTGAGATAAGGGAGGTAAAGGCAAAAAAAAGGCCATGGTGGTGAAGTAAATACAATATAGCACTAAAACACTGGAATGGTAGATTTGCAGTGGAAGAATGTGCAAAGGAGAAATAAAAATAATGGGGTGCAAAGGAGCAAATTAAATAAATACAGTAGGGGAAGAGGTAGTTGTTTGGGCTAAATTATAGATGGGCTATGTACAGGTGCAGTAATCTGTGAGCTGCTCTGACAGCTGGTGCTTAAAGCTAGTGAGGGAGATAAGTGTTTCCAGTTTCAGAGATGTTTGTAGTTCGTTCCAGTCATTGGCAGCAGAGAACTGGAAGGAGAGGCGGCCAAAGGAAGAATTGGTTTGGGGTGACCAAAGAGATGTACCTGCTGGAGCACGTGCTACAGGTGGGTGCTGCTATGGTGACCAGCCAGCTGCTATGGTGACCAGCCAGCTGAGATAAAGGGGGGACTTTACCTAGCATCGTCTTGTAGATGACCTGGAGTCAGTGGGTTTGGCGACGAGTATGAAGCGAGGGCCAGCCAAGAGAGCGTACAGGTCGCAGTGGTGGGTAGTATATGGGGCTTTGGTGACAAAACGGATGGCACTGTGATAGACTGCATCCAATTGATTGAGTTGGGTATTGGAGGCTATTTTGTAAATGACATCGCTGAAGTTGAGGATCGGTAGGATGGTCAGTTTTAAGAGGGTATGTTTGGCAGCATGAGTGAAGGATGCTTTGTTGCGAAATAGGAAGCCAATTCTAGATGTAATTTTGGATTGGAGATGTTTGATGTGAGTCTGGAAGGAGAGTTTACAGTCTAACCAGACACCTAGGTATTTGTAGTTGTCCACATATTCTAAGTCAGAATCGTCCAGCGTAGTGATGCTGGACGGGCGGGCAGGTGCAGGCAGCGATCGGTTGAAGAGCATGCATTTAGTTTTACTTGCATTTAAGAGCAGTTGGAGGGCACTGAAGGAGAGTTGTATGGCATTGAAGCTCATCTGGAGGGTTGTTAACACAGTGTCCAAAGAAGGGCCAGAAGTATAAAGAAGGCTGTTGTCTGCGTAGAGGTGGATCAGAGACTCACCGGCAGCAAGAGTGACATCATTGATGTATACAGAGAAGAGAGTCGGCCCAAGATTTGAACCCTGTGGCACCCCCATAGAGGCTGCCAGAGGCCCGGACAACAGGCCCTCCGATTTGACACACTGAACTCTATTAGAGAAGTAGTTGGTGAACCAGGCGAGGCAATCATTTGAGAAACCAAGGCTATCGAGTCTGCCGATGAGGATGTGTTGATTGACAGAGTCGAAAGCCTTGGCCAGGTCAATGAATACGGCTGCACAGTATTGTTTCTTATCAATGGTGGTTAAGATATCGTTTAGGACCTTGAGCGTGGCTGAGGTGAACCCATATCCAGCTCTGAAACCAGATTGCATAGCGGAGAAGGTGCGGTGGGACTCGAAATGGTCGGTAATCTGTTTGTTGACTTGGCTTTCGAAGACCTTAGAAAGGCAGGGTAGGATAGATATAGGTCTGTAGCAGTTTGGGTCTAGAGTGTTCTCCCCCTTTGAAGAGGGGGATGACCACAGCTGCTTTCCAATTGTTGGGAATCTCAGACACGAAAGAGAGGTTGAACAGGCTAGTAATAGGGGTTGCAACAATTTCGGCAGATCATTTTAGAAAGAAAGGGTCCAGATTGTCTAGCCCGGCTGATTTGTAGGAGGTCCAGATTTTGCAGCTCTTTCAGAACATCAGCTGAATGGATTTGGGAGAAGGAGAAATGGGGAAGGCTTGGGCGAGTTGCTGTGGGGGTTACAGTGCAGTTGACCGGGGTAGGGGTAGCCAGGTGGAAAGCATGGCCAGCCATAGAAAAATGCTTAATGAAATGTTCAATTATAGTGGATTTATCAGTGGTGACAGAGTTTCCTATCCTCAGTGCAGTGGGCAGCTGGGAGGAGGTGTTCTTATTCTCCATGGACTTTACAGTGTCCCAGAACTTTTTTGAGTGTGTGTTGCAGGAAGCAAATTTCTGCTTGAAAAATCTAGCCTTGGCTTTTCTAACTGCCTGTGGTTTCTAACTTCCCTGAAAAGTTGCATATCACGGGGGCTGTTCGATGCTAATGCAGAACGCCATAGGATGTTTTTGTGTTGGTTAAGGGCAGTCAGGTCTGGAAAGAACCAAGGGCTATATCTGTTCCTGGTTCTAAATTTCTTGAATGGGGCATGCTTATTTAAGATGGTGAGGAAGGCATTTTTTTTAAATAACCAGGAATCCTCTACTGACGGGATGAGGTCAATATCCTTCCAGGATACCCGGGACAGGTTGATTAGAAAGGCCTGCTCTCTGAAGTGTTTCAGGGAGCGTTTGACAGTGATGAGTGGAAGTTGCTTGACCACTGACCCATTACGGATGCAGGTAATGAGGCAGTGATCACTGAGATCTTGGTTGAAAACAGCAGAGGTGTATTTAGAGGGCAAGTTGGTTAGGAAGATATCTATGAGGGTGCCCGTGTTAACGGCTTTGGGGTTGTACCTGGTAGGTTCATTGATAATAAGTGTGAGATTGAAGGCATCAAGCTTAGATTGTAGGATGGCTGGGGTGTTAAGCATGTTCCAGTTTAGGTCACCTAGCAGCACGAGCTCTGAAGATAGATGGGGGGCAATCAGTTCACATATGGTGTCCAGAGCACAGCTGGGGGCAGAGGATGGTCTATAGCAGGTGGCAACGGTGAGAGACTTGTTTTTAGAGAGTTGGATTTTTAAAAGTAGAAGTTTGAATTGTTTGGGCACAGACCTGGATAGTAGAACAGAACTATGCAGGCTAACACCACCACTTTGGCCGTTCTATCTTGTCTGAAAATGTTGTTGTTAGGGATGGAGATTTCAGAGTTTTTGATGGTCTTCCTAAGCCAGGATTTAGACACGGTTAGAACATCCAGGTTGGCAGAGTGTGCTAAAGCAATGAATAAAACAGCTAACTCCGCCCCCTTTGGCAGTTCTATCTTGTCGGAAAATGTGGGGATGGAAATTTCAGGATTTTTAGTGGCCTTCCTAAGCCAGGATTCAGACATGGCTAGGACATCCGGGTTGGCGGAGTGTGCTAAAGCTGTGAATAAATCAAACTTAGGGGAGGCTTCTAGGAGGAGGCTTCTAGGAGGGAATAGGAGTGGAGCTAGGCACTGCAGGGCCTGGATTCACCTCTACATCACCAGAGGAGGAGTAGGATAAGGGTACGGCTAAAAGCTATGAGAATGAGAATTGGTCGTCTAGGACGGCCGGAAAAGAGAGTAAAAGGAGGTTTCTGGGGGCGAAAAAATAGCTTCAAGGTATAATGTACAGACAAAGGTATGGTAGGATGTGAATACAGTGGAGGTAAACCTAGGCATTGAGTGATGATGAGAGAGATGTTGTCTCTAGAAACATAATTGAAACCAGGTGATGTCATCGCATGTGTGGGTGGTGGAACTGAGAGGTTGGATAAGGTATAATGAGCAGGGCTAGAGGCTCTACAGTGAAATAAACCAATAAACACTAACCAGAACAGCAATACCATATTGACATTAAGGAGAGGCATGCTTAGCCGAGTGATCATAAGGGTCGAGTGAGTAGTGAGGTTGGTTGGGGTCACGGCGGTTCAGACTGCTAGCCGGGCCATGGGTAAAAAGCTGGCAGAGGATGGAGGTCTGTTTTTAGCCACCTTGTGCGTTTCCATCAGTAGATTAGTGGGGTTCCGTGTGGTAGAGGTGACCAATCCAATTGGCAAAATAGATATCGTTATAGTGACCCAAGAAAATTGTCCGATTCAGATTAGCGGGCCGCAGATGGGCGCTCAGGTAACGTCGCGACGGAGGGGCCAGTTGGATAACTCCCTCGGGCAGATAACGTCGGTAGTCCAGTCGTGAAGGCCCGGTGGGGCTCCGCATCGGCAGTAAAACGGGTCCGGATGGGTGACTGTAGCCCAGGAGTGGCTGATGGAACTCTTCAGCTGGCTAGCTCCGGTATAATTGATGCTTGCTCCGGGACCGACATAAGCAATAGTCACTCGGATAGCAGCTAGCTAGCTGCAAGATCCACGTGTAAATGTCCAGAGCTTGCGGTAGAAATGGAGAGAAAATAGGTCCGGTGTGCCCTTGTCTGAGTCGCGTTGTACAAAACTGGCGATAGCTTTTCGAGCTAAAGGATAGCTGATGACCACGAACCTGTGGTTAGTTGAATGCTAACTTTAGCCAGTAAACTGGCTAGCTTCTGGCTAACTTCTATTGTGGATTTCAGATTTGAGGTGAATAATACTTTTTTTTTTTAATTGGTGAGGCGGGTTGCAGGAGAGTGTTTTGAAGTTGAGATATTTCGAAAAAAATTATATTTATAAAGATATGAGAAGAAAAGATGCAAATATATATATACACCGGACACGACAAGACGAGGGCAAAGGACTGCTATGCCATCTTGGGACAATAATGTAATGTACAAAATAATGTACACACACACACCGAGATGTACACACACACACACACCCAAATACACACACTCACTCATACAGACCCCATAGGAAAGTATGCTTCCTGTTCCCATGCTGTGTAGAGTATGAGCAATGTTCTTAGCGTTTGGAGTGAATTCAGTCAGCATAGGCAGCAGCCTGATGCAGAGGCGTAGGCAGAAATTGCCATGTGGCTGGGCAAGAGTAAAAGTGACTGGGCCAACATTTTTCTGAAAAATACCATCAGTGGTGTAGTCGTGGTGCATGGCAAATGAAAGGCACCTTGTGTGAAAACTTCCAGGAGAAACAGACGTAGGCTACTCTGAATGACCTAAAGTCATTGCAATGTGAAATACAACCACCATAATATCCATAATGAAATGACAGACCTAGCTCTTAAGGCTGATACACTGGGTGTACAAAACATTAAGAACACCTGCTCTTTCCATGACATAGACTTACCAGGTGAATCCAGGTGAAAGCTATTGATGTCACTTGTTAAATCCACTTCAAATAAGTGAAGATGAAGGGAAGGAGACAGGTTAAAGAAGGATTGTTAAGCCTTGATACAATTTAGACATAATTGTGCATGTGTACCATTCAGAGGGTGACAAAATATTTAAGTGCCTTTGAATGGGGTATGGTAATAGGTGCCAGGCACAAAGCTACTGACTCGAGATACACGAAACCAACAAAAGTCTACAGGTTGCGCGCATACAATTTGATAATCAAAACCCATCAGAGGCACACGCACTTTGAGGTTCGCAGAACCGAGAAGCAAGAAGCTCAATGCTTCTCGATATGTTACATAAATGTACACATATATGTTATTCAATCATTGCACCCACACTGCTCGTGCACGTCAATGAGCGTCTGCAAAGCCAGGCGCTAAAATAGAACTTGCTGCATGTCCCGCCTCATTGGTTTTTAGCTCAGAGTCTCCACTGTGTCCTGGCAATCATTTGGGTGGTAACTATTACATGGACTAGATGCTGTTATTTTTTTAAGGTCTAATCACCTCTCCACATTATTCTCTGGTTCCTCAGATTGTATTCTACAATGCAGAGTATACACAGGGGGGAAACTGTAGTGGAAAATTAGAGAAGGTGATACTCGCGACTGGCTGGCGTGGGAGCGCAGCATAATGACTAAATCACAAATTTATGACTTTGTTTATATGGCAGACCATCTGTGGGCTATCACAGGGGTCAAACATGTCTTATCTGTGGAAATCTCGATGAAGAGACATTCCCACAGAAGTCCCAGGGTCACTTAAGCCAGGAGATGTGAAGACTGATGAAACTTGAGTTAATAAATTTCTATGCATTCATAAATAGCTATGCATTTTGATGTTTCATTGTACTGTAAGTGCTATGGATGTACTGTGACAGAGAAACTGTGTTACTCTTTTCATCCGATGGCGGATATTTCAAAGAGGAGCGACACAGGGGTGCGCCCATATAATTTAGATAAGAGTTGTGATGATTAGATCCAAGAATGTGTGTGTTGTTTTCATGCCTTTGTTTGAATGACTTGGGCCATGCAAAGTGATGTGAGGATAGGCCACCCCTCAGAGCCTGGTTTGCTCTCAGCTGTAGGTTCCTGCCTTTCTATTTTCTAGGGAGTTTTTCCTAGCCATCGTGCTTCTACATCTGCATTGCTTGCTGTTTGGGGTTTTAGGCTGGGTTTCTGTATAGCACTTTGTGACATCTGCTGATGTAAAAAGGGCTTTATAAATACATTTACATTTGATTGATGTTAATTAGATGATAGGAGATACTGGGAGTTGGCGCTCTTGGAAGAATAAAAGCTTGACTTAAACTTAATGTCACAAACGTGTGTATAGGTGGCAGGGATGTCAGGTGCAGGAGAATAAACTCGGTAAATGGACTAGTTTAATAAAACAAAACTCCAAAACCATAAATACAAATGAAACAAATTGGGTACGAGGACCCGTCTCGCACCAAATACAAACATGAAACTGAAACAAGAAACAATCTCTGACAAAGAGATGATGGGAAACAGAGGGTTAAATACACATAAGTTAATGAATGGGATTGAAACCAGGTGTGTAGGAAGACAAGACAAAACCAATGGAAAATGAAAAATGGATCAATGACGGCTAGAAGACCGGTGACGTCCACCGCTGAGCACCGCCCGAAAAAGGAGAGGCATCGACTTCGGCAGAAGTCGTGACACTTAGATCATGGAGTCATTGGTAAACCAATCTCCTGATGTATATTTGTATATCATAGTGGTGCATTTTATACTCTGTTAAAATTAAGACTTAGGATATTTTGTATTATTTTATCGTGAAGATTTCTGGTATGCACCATTAATTGTATTCTTATTGCGTAACTGTAATAGATCTGATTACTTTTAAATGGATACGAAACGTAGTCCTCACATTTCTGAGTAATATTCTTTGATTTATTATTTGGTGAAATGTCCGATGTTAAATGTTATTAATTCGGAAAGTATTCAGACCCCTTCCCTTTTTCCACATTTTGTTACGTTACAGACTTATTCTAAAATATAAATACCTTATTTACATAAGTATTCAGACCCTTTACTATGAGACTCGAAATTGAGTTCAGGTGCATCCTGTTTCCATTGATCATCCTTGAGATGTTTCTACAACTTGATTGGAATCCACCTGTGGTAAATTAAATTGATTGGACATGATTTGGAAAGGCACACACCTGTCTATATAAGCCATGAGGTCAAAGGAATTGTGCATAGAGCTCTGAGACAGGATTGTGTGGAGGCACAGATCTGGGAATATTTCTGCAGCATTGAATGACACCAAGAACACAGTGGCCTCCATCATTCTTAAATGGAAGAAGTTTGGAACCACCAAGACTCTTCCCAGAGCTGGCAGCCCAGACAAACTGAGCAATCGGGGGAGAAGGGCCTTGGTCAGGGAGGTGACCAAGAACCCGATGGTCACTCTGACAGAGCTCCAGTGTTCCTCTGTGGAGATCGGAGAACCTTTCAGAAGGACAACAATCAGGCCTTTATGGTAGACGGAAGCCACTCCTCAGTAAAAGGCACATGACAGCCCGATAGGAGTCTGCCAAAAGGCACCTAAAGGATTCTCAGGCCATGAGAAACAAGATTCTCTCGTTTGATGAAACCAAGTGTTTGGCCTGAATGCCAAGCGTCACGCCTGGAAGAAAACTGGCACCATCCCTACAGTGAAGCATGGTGGTGGCAGCATCATGCTGTGGGATGTTTTCCAGAGGCAGGGACTGGGAGACTCATCAGGATCGAGCAAAAGATGAACGGAGCAAAGTACAGAGAGATCCTTGATGAAAACCTGCTCCAGAGCACTCAGGACCTCAGACTGGGGTGAAGAGTCACCTTCCAACAGGACACCAACCCTAAACACACAGCCAAGACAATGCAGGAGTGGCTTCGGGACAAGTCTCTGAATGTTGATTCTGTGCCTGGGGAGGTACACTTTGAAGTGGATGAGAGCATCACTCCAGTCCAGTGTGCTCCTCGCAATGTGCCCATTGCAATGAAAGAGCTGTACAGGCCCAGCTGGACAAGTATGAGGCCGATGGCCACATGACATCTGTGACTGAACCAACTGACTGGATCAGCAATATGGTCATAGTGAAAAAAAACAGAAGCTGAGGGTCTGCATCGACCCAAAGCATCTGAACCAAGCACTGAAACGACCCCACTACATCATGCCGACACTAGAGCATGTCCTCTATAAGCTTCCCACGGCCAGGATTTTCACCTTGGTGGATGCCCGAGATGCATTCCTTCAATGCAAGCTGGACGAAGAAAGCAGCTTCATGACTACCTTCTGGACCCCCTGGGGTCGGAAACGCTGGCTCAAGCTCCCGTTTGGTGTCTCAGTGGCGCCTGATATATACCAACGCAAGCAGCACAAGTTACTGGCTGGGCTCAAGGGCATTGAACCCATCGCCGATGATGTCCTGATCGTAGGCTGTGGTGACACAGACGAAGAAGCAGAACGCGACCACGATGTGAAGCTCCTGGCACTGATGGAGCGCTGCTGATCAGTTAATCCTCGTCTTGGCCTGAAGAAGCTGCAGTTCAAGGTGAAAGACGTCCACTTCCATGGCCACATTCTCTCGGCAAAAGGCCTGAAGCCGGACCCAGACAAGGTCAGAGCGATCCTCGACATGCCAAACCGGTCTGATGCAAAAGGAGTACAGCGTCTCATCGGCTTTGCAAACTATCTTGCAAAGTTCATGCCACACCTATCAGCAGTCTGTGAGCCTCTGCGCCGGTTGCTGGACAAAGACACACCATGGCACTGGCTACCCAAGCATGAGGCCGCAGTGCAGGAGATGAAATCTCTGGCTTCATCCATGCCAGTGTTGCGCTACTACGACGTCATGAAGCCTGTCACAATCCAGAGCGACTCCAGCCAAAGGGGACTTGGGTGCTGGCTTATGCAGGAAGGCCAGCCCGTTGCGTTTGCCTCGAGCGCTCACCCCCACCGAACAAAACTATGCACAAATTGAGAAAGATTGCCTCAGCATCGTCTTCTCCTGCCAGCGATTCCATCATTACTTATATGGGCGAGAGCTGGTCACCGCTGAAACTGACCACAAACCACTCATTGCCATATTCAGTAAACCTCTCCTCAACGCGCCCAAGAGGCTTCAAAGCACGCTCCTGACTCTGCAAAACTACAGCCTGAAGGTAATTTACAAGCCAGGACCAGAGATGTACATCAGCGACACACTGAGCAGGGCAACAACACAATGTACAGGCAGTGGCTCTGTCTATCAGCGGCATGCCATTTGTTCACTACAGCAGGAACAACAAGATGTTCAACAGATCAATCAGGCAGACTACTTAAACATCACAGATCACCGCCTAGCCCAGATCAGGCAACACACTGACAAGGACGAACACCTACAGTCACTGAAGTCCATGGCTCTCACAGGTTGGCCATACCTGAAAGAGGAGACACCTTTCACTGTGAGAGAATACTGGACCTTTTGAGATGAGATCAGCGTGCAAAATGGCGTCTTGTTCAGAGGTCAGAAGGTCATTATTCCCAAATCACTGCGTCCAGCGATGCTTACCCGCATACACTCCAGTCACGTTGGAAGTGACGCCTGCTACCGCCAGGCTCGTGAAACATTATACTGGCCAAACATGCAAGCAGAAATTAAAGACTTTGTCAGCAACTGTACCACATGCAACGAGTACGCTCATGGACAGCAAAAGGAAACCATGATGTCACACGAACTGCCCACAAGGGCCTGGCAAATCGTTAGCATGGACTTATTCAGCCACAGACAAAAGGACTATCTTCTCATCGTTGATCACTACTCTGACTTTTGGGAAATTGAACTGCTCCCTGACTTGTCTGCTGAGACGGTCATAAAGCGCTGCAAGGCACAGTTTGCAAGGCAAGGTCAGCCTGACAAGGTAATCACAGACAATGGCCCACAATTCACTACACAGTTCAAGCGTTTTGCCTCAGAATGGGAGTTTGACCACGTGACCTCCTCTCCAAGACACCCAAAAGCAAATGGCAAGGCGGAATCAGCTGTCAAGATTGAAATGGAAGGAGTATCAGACCACTGCAAATCTACCAAGACATGGCCGTCCCTCTAAACTTTCAGCTCATACAAGGAGAAGACTGATCAGAGATGCAGCCAAGAGGCACATGATCACTCTGGATGAACTGCAGAGATCTACAGCTGAGGTGGGAGACTCTGTCCATAGGACAACAATCAGTTGTATATTGCACAAATCTGGCCTTTATGGAAGAGTGGCAAGAAGAAAGCCATTTCTTAAAGATATCCATAAAAAGTGTCATTTAAAGTTTGCCACAAGCCACCTGGGAGACACACCAAACATGTGGAAGAAGGTGCTCTGGTCAGATGAAACCAAAATTGAACTTTTTGGCAACAATGCAAAACGTTATGTTTGGCGTAAAAGCAACACAGCTCATCACCCTGAACACACCATCCCCACTGTCAAACATGGTGGTGGCAGCATCATGGTTTGGGCCTACTTTTCTTCAGCAGGGACAGGGAAGATGGTTAAAATTGATGGGAAGATGGATGGAGCCAAATACAGGACCATTCTGGAAGAAAACCTGATGGAGTCTGCAAAAGACCTGAGACTGGGACGGAGATTTGTCTTCCAACAAGACAATGATCCAAAACATAAAGCAAAATCTACAATGGAATGGTTCAAAAATAAACATATCCAGGTGTTAGAATGGCCAAGTCAAAGTCCAGACCTGAATCCAATTGAGAATCTGTGGAAAGAACTGAAAACTGCTGTTCACAAATGCTCTCCCTCCAACCTCACTGAGCTCGAGCTGTTTTGCAAGGAGGAATGGGAAAAATGTTCAGTCTCTCGATGTGCAAAACTGATAGAGACATACCCCAAGCGACTTACAGCTGTAATCGCAGCAAAAGGTGGCGCTACAAAGTATTAACTTAAGGGGGCTGAAAAATAACGTCTGTGTTTCGTGTTTCGCCTCGGCGTTTTGATACCCGTGTAAAACTCACTAGGATAAGGTAACTTTTGCCAAAATATTTTCATTAATCCACTCTACAAAAAAAAGACATTTGCTTATATTTAGCCAATATTGATCAGAGTTACCTTGTCCTGTGGATATCTACACAGTTATACACCACCTTGCCAATTGTAAGCCTACACGAAACACAGACCTTATTTTAAGTGCATCTAAAAATATCCTATGGAATAAATGATTGAAGGAACCGCTTTTCAGATTTTGCTCAAAGGTGTCATGGGAATTATGACTCGCACTTTCGTAGTCAATTCTTACCTTGTTCTTACATTATTCAAATAGGATTTCCTGCATATAGAAATTACAGTTTTTGTTTCAACATTCATCACAGGTAACTTAAACTAAATATTTGTTTAAACAGTTGAGAGTATTTGTCTCCGAAGCAGACTCTTCAGTATCATTGTCACTTCAGAGCTGTGTGTGTTTTACAGATGGCAGAGAAAAGCAGAGCACCAGTGTGGGACTATTACATGGAATTGGCACCAGGGAAAGCAAGGTGTATTATTTGTGATAAAGATGTAAGCATGGGGTCAGCAACAGCTGAAAAAAAATACCACCAACCTGTGGAATCACCTTAAGAACACCCATCCAAAAGCCCATATGTATTATATTAAGTTAAAATAAGTGTTCATTCAGTATTGTTGCAATTGTCATTATTACAAAAAATGTGTGTATATACATATATTGAGTGTCATATATATATAGAGATATATATATATATTTTTTGTCTCTCAGATTTTAGAATATTTACATGAAAGTCTGTTGCCAATTGGATGGAAACCTAGCTAATGGGAGTAAAATGGGCTTGCACAATTGTAGGATAGTAGCTTTTAAAATATTTATACCGTATTGTCATATTAAACGCGACGGAATCAGGGCTACATCTGTTTTCCTATGGCATTGAGATTCAAATCTCAGCTGCATTTAAAAGCCTCAGTCAGGAATTTGTGGAATCATTTTAAGTGACAATGAGTGGCTACTTCAGTGGGGTCAGCATAAAAAGGGAACTACAATATGCTCGCAACCTCAAA
The DNA here is from genome assembly GCF_018296145.1 of Oncorhynchus tshawytscha. Taxonomy (NCBI): domain Eukaryota; kingdom Metazoa; phylum Chordata; class Actinopteri; order Salmoniformes; family Salmonidae; genus Oncorhynchus; species Oncorhynchus tshawytscha. The sequence continues at coordinate 27,191,598 of NC_056454.1, forward strand.
GCTATTTTATACATTCACTCAAATTCATACCAGCAACGATGCATCTAGGCCTATACAAATGGAAAAGAATCATGAAAATCATGAATCATGAAAATCAAATAAGAATCTTGTATGGCAGAAGTAGATTGTTTTGTACAAAAATCTAGTAAGAATCAGGTAAGAAACAAATAAATGGTTTGAATGAATATTCTATGTCAATTTTGAAATTGTGTATGTTTGGCCTTGTATGACAAATCCAAGAGAATATATGAAAGTGGCTGCTTTTAATACACGGATACCTATATTACGATGTGGTCCAAATCATCCTAAAGTATCTACAAATTGGTCATGTAACTCTGTTACGAACCGGCTCGATGCCCGTAACAAAGACGGAGACAACGCAGAGATGAAGAAAGGACAAACATATTTATTAAATAAAGTAAACTATATCCAGCAGTTTTACGGGCGCCCAACCAATTGTATTATGTGGGGGTTGTTCGCGTTATTTGTAACTTATTTTGTAAATAATGCTTCTGCAACCGTATCTTACTGCAAAAAAAGAGCTTCTGGATATCAGGACAGCGATCACTCACCTCGGATTAGACAAAGATTTTTTTCTACAGCAAGGACAAGACATTCTCCAAACACCCCACAGGGCTGACATTCCCTTTATTTGCAAGACGAAGCGACGCAGGTACAGAGGACAAAGAACCGGATGCCTGTTCAGGACCCGGAGAAGGCGACTGGGAAAGCTGCCGTTACCGTCAATACTACTCGCCAACGTGCAATCATTGGACAATAAATTAGACGAGGTACGATCACGAATATCCTACCAAAGGGACATCAAAAACTCTAATATCCTATGTTTCACGGAATCGTGGCTGAATGATGACATGGATATTCAGCTAGCGGGATATCTTGCACCGGCAAGATAGAACAACACATTCCGGTAAGACGAGCGGGGGCGGTCTGTGCATATTTGTAAACAACAGCTGGTGCACGGAATCTAAGGAAGTCTCTAGATTTTGCATGCCTGAAGTAGAGTATATTGTGATAAATTGCAGGCCACACTACTTGCCTAGAGAGTTTTCAGCTTTCCTTTTCGTGTCTGTTTATTTACCATCACAGACAGATGCTGGCATTAAGACCGCACTCAGTCAGCTGTTTAAGGAAATAAGCAAACAGGAAACCAATCAGCCAGAGGTGGCGCTCCTAGTGGCCAAAGACTTTAATGCAGGGAAACTTAAATCAGTTCTACCAAATTTCTATCAACATGTTACATGTGCAACCAGAGGGAAAATAATTCTAGATCACCTGTACTCCACACACAGAGACACGTACAAAGCTCTCCCTCGCCCTCCATTTGGTAAATCCGACCAAAACTCTATCCTCCTGATTCCTGCTTACAAACAAAAATTAAAGACTCGGCCTAGGAAAAAGTGGTCAGATGAAGCAGACGCTAAACTACAGGACTGTTTTGCTAACACAGACTGGAACATGCTCTGGGATTCTTCCGATGGTATTGAGGAGTACACCACATCAGTCACTGGCTTTATCAATAAGTGCATCGAGGACGTCTTCCCCACAGTGACTGTATGTACATACCCCAACCAGAAGCCATGGATTACAGGCAACATTCGCACTGCGCTAAAGGGTAGAGCTGCTGCTTTCAAGGTGCGGGACTCTAACCCGGAAGCTTACAAGAAATCTTGCTATGCCCTGCGATGAACCATCAAACATGCAAAGCGTCAATACAGGGCTAAGATTGAATCATACTACACCGGCTTGGACGCTCGTCGGATGTGGCAGGGCTTGCAAACTATTACAGACTACAAAGGGAAGCACAGCCGCGAGCTGCCCAGTGACACGAGCCTACCAGACAAGCTAAATCACTTCTATGCTCGCTTCGAGGCAAGCAACACTGAGGCATGCATGAGAGCATCAGCTGTTCCGGGCGACTGTGTGATCATGCTCTCCGTAGCCGACGTGAGTAAGACCTTTAAACAGGTCAACATACACAAGGCTGCGGTGCCAGACGGATTACCAGGACGTGTGCTCCGGGAATGTGCTGATCAACTGGCAGGTGTCTTCACTGACATTTTCAACATGTCCCTGATTGAGTCTGTAATACCAACATGTTTCAAGCAGACCACCATAGTCCCTGTGCCCAAGAACACAAATGCAACCTGCCTAAATGACTACAGACCCGTAGCACTCACGTCCGTAGCCATGAAGTGCTTTGAAAGGTTGGTAATGGCTCACATCAACACCATTATCCCAGAAACCCTAGACCCACTCCAATGTGCATACCGCCCAAACAGATCCACAGATGATGCAATCTCTATTGCTCTCCACACTGCCCTTTCCCACCTGGACAAAAGGAACACTTATGTGAGAATGCTATTCATTGACTCCAGCTCAGCGTTCAACACCATAGTACCCTCAAAGCTCATCACTAAGCTAAGGATCCTGGGACTAAACACCTCCCTCTGCAACTGTATCCTGGACTTCCTGATGAGCTGACCCCAGGTGGTGAGGGTAGGAAGCAACACATCTGCCACACTGATCCTCAACAATGGAGCTCCACAGGGGTGCGTGCTCAGACCCCTCCTGTACTCCCTGTTCACCCACGAATGCATGGCTAGGCACGACTCCAAAACCATCATTAAGTTTGCAGACGACACAACAGTGGTAGGCCTGATCACCGACAATGACGAGACAGCCTATAGGGAGGAGGTCAGAGACCTGGCCGAGTGGTGCCAGAATAACAACCTATCCCTCAACGTAACCAGGACTAAGGAGATGATTGTGAACTACAGGAAAAGGAGGACCGAGCACGCCCCCATTCTCATCGACGGGGCTGTAGTGGAGCAGGTTGAGAGCTTCCAAGTTCCTTGGTGTCCACATCAACAACAAACTGGAATGGTCCAAACACACCAAGACAGTTGTGAAGAGGGCACGACAAAGCCTATTACCCCTCAAGAAACTAAAAAGATTTGGCATGGGTCCTGAGATCCTCAAAAGGTTCTACAGCTGCAACATCGAGAGCATCACTGCCTGGTACGGCAATCGCTCGGCCTCTGACCACAAGGCACTACAGTGGATAGTGCGTACGGCCCCATTCATCACTGGGGCTAAGCTGCCTGCCATCCAGGACCTCTACACCAGGCGGTGTCAGAGGAAGACCCTAAAAATTGTCAAAGACCCCAGCCACCCCAGTCATAGATCCTCACATGTCCTTAACCAGCAGCTTCATTAAATAGTATCCGCAAATCACCAGTCTCAACGTCAACAGTGAAGAGGCGACTCAGGGATGTTGGGCTTCTAGGCAGAGTTGCAAAGAAAAAGCCATATCTCAGACTGGACAATAAAAAGAAAAGATTAAGATGGGCAAAATAACACAGACACTGAATAGAGGAACTCTGCCCGACAGAAAACAGAAAACACTATTGTAATCAAAGCACTTTGTCAAACTTAGCAAAGATTTTATTTTTTAAATGACAGCAAACAATCAAACATTTGTAAGTACTTCTTGGTTCAACAATTATGCCAAAATATTGTGAGAAATGGTACCATTGAGGAAGAATAGATTAGCTTTCTCACAGCCATCCACTCAATAACTACAGTATCAGTTTTTCATTCATTCATCCACATACTTTGTGAGAATGATTGATCTGATCATATCTAGGCTTATTCATATTGGAAAGTATGTGAATAGTGAGATGTTTTGCTTGGCAGTTGGCAGATCATTTCACGCCTGCAACATGATTGTAAAAAGAGCAGTCAAATGCCTATATGGATGTGTGCTGTTGTTCCTTTAGCCTCTTTCATGCTGCATATCAACACAGAATCCCCTCCATACAGTTACTGAGCATAGCTAGGGGGGGCAATCTCAAACTGTCAGATGACTGTCACTGCTAGATTTGTATGGCTCTCAGAGATCCTGAGCTGTTTCCCTCTGTTTTGAACTCAAAGCAGCATTCGTTATCATGGGGAATTAAAGATCCTCACAAAGGGGCATTGCTTGCAGTGCTATGTTCGAGACCACCTAAAGCAAGACCAATTCAAGACAGCAGCAAATCGAGACCTAGACCGGAGGGGGGACTAGACTGAGTCAAGACTGAGACCGGGAGGGGGACGAGGGGTCCGAGACCGAGTCAAGATGGAGAACAGAAAAATATGAGTTTAATTCAAGACCATGATGGTAACTGTATAAAATCGCCACCATAATGAGAGTTCCAAATGTCCACTATTTCTGTGTCAATATTTCAGAATGGTGAATTAAATGCATTCTGAGGGCAAATAGAGCCACTCTACAAATGATTACCAACACAAATACAGTGGGGAACAGAGAACAGTCTTCAGAGAAGGGTTATGGATTTATAAAATAATAATCCTCATTATTATAATTATATTATTATTTTGAGTGATGTTCTGATTTAATCGAAAAAATGACCAATCAGGAGTTTTCTTTGGTGGTCTCTGGGGAGATAAATCTAGCAATCTGGAAGCATCTGCCATTCAATTGTACTAAGGCAACATTTTGGAGTGACAGTGGAATTAACCACATTGACTTGTAATGGGTGAGACTGTTTGACTACAGTTTATGGAAAGTTCTGCCTTCTCGAAAGGCCAACAGGTCACTGCACAGTAATGAGCAGTAGTTTTACCACGGTCTAGCTAGCATTTGTTGTAGGCAGTGGCAGGTGTTATTGAAGAGGATGTTGTTGCGAATTTGTTAACTTCTCTCTTTTAAAGAATAACTTTCAACAAGAAGTTGAATTTCAAATTATTATCATCTGATCAGTGGAACTGACTGGTTGGGCCCTACTGACTTATTATGCCAGAGTAAATAGACTGCTTATCCTTTAACATTATTCTGTGTGTGATTGCTGTCTTTCCATCACCCTATGTAGTGGTGCATGGAGTAGTGAGTATAATCTAATTTTTCCCAACATTTCCCAAACGGCCCGCCCGCCGAAGGAGAGGCGTCCTGTGTGAAAAATCCTACGTTTTCCTATAGAATGTTCAGATTTTCACTTTCAAAGTCACACTTTTTAAAAATAAAACATTTGAAACGTGATGTTCTAAGTCCACAACAATGCTTAAACCACATTTTCCCAGACCAATTTGAGGTCTGGGAAAAATAAAAATAATATATTTTTTGGGGGGTGTAGTTTCCAGGGCCGTATTAATGCAGGGTCTTACCGGGGATGAAGCCCCTGGGCCCAGACCCGTGGGGGTTCAAGAGGCAGCAATATGTTTTGCATTGTACAAAAATATACAGTGCCTTGCGAAAGTATTCGGCCCCCTTGAACTTTGCGACCTTTTGCCACATTTCAGGCTTCAAACATAAAGATATAAAACTGTATTTTTTTGTGAAGAATCAACAACAAGTGGGACACAATCATGAGGTGGAACGACATTTATTGGATATTTCAAACTTTTTTAACAAATCAAAAACTGAAAAATTGGGCGTGCAAAATTATTCAGCCCCCTTAAGTTAATACTTTGTAGCGCCACCTTTTGCTGCGATTACAGCTGTAAGTCGCTTGGGGTATGTCTCTATCAGTTTTGCACATCGAGAGACTGAAATTTTTTCCCATTCCTCCTTGCAAAACAGCTCGAGCTCAGTGAGGTTGGATGGAGAGCATTTGTGAACAGCAGTTTTCAGTTCTTTCCACAGATTCTCGATTGGATTCAGGTCTGGACTTTGACTTGGCCATTCTAACACCTGGATATGTTTATTTTTGAACCATTCCATTGTAGATTTTGCTTTATGTTTTGAATCATTGTATTGTTGGAAGACAAATCTCCGTCCCAGTCTCAGGTCTTTTGCAGACTCCATCAGGTTTTCTTCCAGAATGGTCCTGTATTTGGCTCCATCCATCTTCCCATGAATTTTAACCATCTTCCCTGTCCCTGCTGAAGAAAAGCAGGCCCAAACCATGATGCTACCACCACCATGTTTGACAGTGGGGATGGTGTGTTCAGGGTGATGAGCTGTGTTGCTTTTACGCCAAACATAACGTTTTGCATTGTTGCCAAAAAGTTAAATTTTGGTTTCATCTGACCAGAGCACCTTCTTCCACATGTTTGGTGTATCTCCCAGGTGGCTTGTGGCAAACTTTAAACAACACTTTTTATGGATATCTTTAAGAAATGGCTTTCTTTCTTCTTGCCACTCTTCCATAAAGGCCAGATTTGTGCAATATACGACTGATTGTTGTCCTATGGACAGAGTCTCCCACCTAAGCTGTAGATCTCTGCAGTTCATCCAGAGTGATCATGGGCCTCTTGGCTGCATCTCTGATCAGTCTTCTCCTTGTATGAGCTGAAAGTTTAGAGGGACGGCCAGGTCTTGGTAGATTTGCAGTGGTCTGATACTCCTTCCATTTCAATATTATCGCTTGCACAGTGCTCCTTGGGATGTTTAAAGCTTGGGAAATCTTTTTGTATCCAAATCCGGCTTTAAACTTCTTCACAACAGTATCTCGGACCTGCCTGGTGTGTTCCTTGTTCTTCATGATGCTCTCTGCGCTTTTAACGGACCTCTGAGACTATCACAGTGCAGGTGCATTTATACGGAGACTTGATTACACACAGGTGGATTGTATTTATCATCATTAGTCATTTAGGTCAACATTGGATCATTCAGAGATCCTCACTGAACTTCTGGAGAGAGTTTGCTGCACTGAAAGTAAAGGGGCTGAATAATTTTGCACGCCCAATTTTTCAGTTTTTGATTTGTTAAAAAAGTTTGAAATATCCAATAAATGTCGTTCCACTTCATGATTGTGTCCCACTTGTTGTTGATTCTTCACAAAAAAATACAGTTTTATATCTTTATGTTTGAAGCCTGAAATATGGCAAAAGGTCGCAAAGTTCAAGGGGGCCGAATACTTTCGCAAGGCACTGTAAATCAAGGAAATATATACAGTCTATTATATAGAAATATTTTTATATATTGTTATTATGTATATATTTTTTACTGCAACAGCCAACCACAGAACGATTCAGGAGCCCGCTGTCAATGAGTGTAAACAGCCTGCTCCTGCCTGCTTCCACTTTGCTAATCATCAGATATGGGGATGAATGGTCAATTGTGTGAGTCAGGGGCTGGTCCCAAGCCCATTGAGGCAATTTGTTTAATATTTTTTATGTACGGTATCATTTTTTTAAACCACAGTAGCCCGCTCTCAATGTTCAAAATACATCAGAGAGCATAATTTTTCCACAGATGATCAATAGTTTCCAAAAAATAACAGTGGATTACATTTTATCACAAGCAGAATTAACTGACAAAATAAAGGAAACACCAACATAGTGTCTTAAAAGGGTGTTTGGCCACCACAAGCTTCCAGAACAGCTTCAATGCGCTTTGGCATAGATTCTACAAGTGGACCTAAACCATGCCAAGAAAATGCACCCCACCCCACCCCACACCATAACATATTATTTCTATCCCTCATTTACTCAAGTGTTTCCTTTATTTTGGCAGTTACTGGTTGTCTAGTCGGGAAGGCTGCAATTTGGCCAGCATGCCTGCAAAATATACTTCTTGTTGCGTTGTGGCCATAGACATATAATCAATAGAAGGGTTTTGGAACCTCACCCTGGCAAATTGGCCAGCTATCTATGGATTATATTTATATGGTTGGTTGCAGCTGTCTAAATATAATCGCTGGAAAAATGTACAGTTTGGAAAGCATATGCCTACTGCTGAAAATTGTCTGTAGAACCAATATTTATTTTTTCTCAACTCCCAATTTTTAGCGAACAGCAGCTCTGTTTTTCAAAGTAGCTCATCTTGAGATAGGCTATTGCCAAGATGAACCATTGAAGCATTTTCCTGTCCTGCTAAGCAATCAAAATGTAAAGTGTACTTTTTGTGTCAGGTAAATTGTATGGAGTAAAAAGTACATTATTTTAATAAGGAATGTAGTGAAGTAAAATGTGTCAAAAATAGAAAAATAAAGTAAAGTACAAATACCCCTAAAAACTACTTAAGTAGTACTTTAAAATATTTTTACTTAAGTACTTTACACCACTGACGGAGGAACTCATTATTTGGTCTCGAGACCAGACTCGAGACCGGTCTCGAGTACTACAGCACTGATTGCTTGTATTTAGAGCCTGTGATTGAAGTGAAATCCAAACAGTGAATATGTACTGTATTGTATCAGCTTAGTGGAATTATACAGATACTGTACGAAGGTCAAATACTGCAATTCCAACAGTACTGTAACAGTACTGCAACATATTGATACAGTTAGAGCAATGTCATATGCTCACCATCAAAGTGATTTTAGCCACTTCTGTGCTGCACACACTGATATACAACAATAGCCATAATGTGGGGAAAGGGTGAAGAAAAAAGTGGAAATGATTGAATGAATAACCTGTAATCCATGCCCTAAGGAAAGGCTAAAGGCAGAATATAGCTACGCTTTAAAGTTTACTAACTTCTAGTTTTGCTGCCCAGAATGAAGGAGAGAACTGCAACTGCAGAAACTCTATCTTGGAGCTCACCACACCTGCACGCACACACTCACACATGCACAATGCAAACCTCCATGCTTTCAGACACAGGTAGACTCAGGAGATCTAGCTAGGGCTGATACAACAGGAGGAACAGCTGTATGGAGGTGATATCATTCAAATAACTTAAGTACTCCAACATTCCAATAAATTGATAATTTCCCCTGAGGTATCGACAAATGCAGAAGTTTAATAAACTGGCCAACAAACTCAGGAGAAATGCAAGTCTAGTATTGCAATGTTTGTGATGGGGAAAAATAATGTCATTGGATAATTTAGAATAATAACTTTTTTCCTCACCATGGTAGCAGACCTGTAAATTGTATTTGGGTTAAGAGTCAGGTCTGGGAGTGCTTCTGAGAGTGTCCATCTGCAGACTGAGACACCACTGCCACTTCAGCTGCTAAACAGTGTTGAACATTGCAGTTAGAAATACCATGAATAGAGCCACCATGATTCCTTGTTGTACATGCTGTAGAGGCATCTTTGTTCTACATAACATATTTCTTTCTGAACATTCCTAAACATTGTGTCCTGCTGAACACACCACATGTTAAAAATATGCACATTGTAGGGTGGAGTCAGAAGATTAAAATAATGGGTTAGTAATTCAAATAAGAGTTCATTGTTTTAGATACATTCAATAACATAAAAGCAATGAATGTTGCTGAATAGAATAAACCACCAGATGGCAATATAGACTTGAGAAAAATAAATAAATTTTGCTCATTGAAAGGGTTTCTACTAGCTTCTATAGCCACAAAGTCAGATTCCACAGCCACAAAGTCAAAATTGGCTACAAAAATGAGCTTTTTGGTCTCAATATAAGGTTAGGGCTAGGCATAAGGTTGGTAGTGTGGTTAGGGTTAGGTTTAAAATCACATTTTAAGAAGAGAAATTGTAGAAATGGGCAGGGTTTAGAAGCTAGTGATGACCTTCTGAAAGGGACAATAACTTTAGTCCAGTTCAAAATGCAGTTGTTCTTGACCTTTTTCCCAGTTACAATATTATCAATGCCTAACACTTTTCTAAACTGTTCACAGAATGGAAGGACATTGTAGAAAATTTTAAAAGCATTTGCGGAAGTTGGTTGCACTGAAAATAAGTAATTGAGTTTGTGACCCCGGGATTAGGCGATTTTGGCTATGTTATTCCATAAGAAAACTACTGTATGTACACAGTACAGTATACAATTTCCTCATTGTATCACATAACATCATATGTCACTTATAAAGGATATTGAGGTGAATCCTCTGTCAGAATGCATCTCCAGTTTAGGAATTCTCACATATTAAATCAAATAAATAATCTGTAGGCCACATACCTGGAAATTTGCCTGGGGCAAGGTGAATTACATCTGGCATTTGCAGTATCAACATACAATATGTGTTTGTTACATACTTTTAATTTTAACTATGTCGATTGTATCCCTTTAGAACCCTTGAGGTAGGCCATGACCTTCGCTCCTCCATATCCGTCTCCCTTCAGCAGCAGATTAAAAACTATGGGTGACAGAGATTTCAGTTGCTTCCAGACACTATTAGGGCTGCAGAGTCTCTGTCCTATTTTAAGGCACAGCTCAAGACCGTGCTGTTCAGAAAATATTTCAAGGACCTCTGCTAATTATGTTCTCAAATCCTATCTCATATCATTCAAGGGGTTTTCTTAATTTTTACTATTTTCTACATTGTAGAATAATAGTGAAGACTTTAAAACTATGAAATAACACATATGGAATCATGTAGTAACCAAAAAAGTATTAAACAAAAAATATATATTTTAGATTCTTCAAAGTAGCCACCCTTTGCCTTGATGACAACTTTGCACAGTTTTGGCATTCTCTCAACCAGTTTCACCTGGATATTTTTTCCAACAGTCCTGCTTTTCCTTCACTCTGCAGTCCAACTCATCCCAAACCATCTCAATTGGGTTGAGGTTGGGTGATTGTGGAGGCCAGGTCATCTGATGCAGCACTCCATCACTCTTCTTCTTGGTCAAGTAGCCCTTACACAGCCTGGAGATGTGTTGGGCCATTGTCCTGTTGAAAAACAAATGATAGTCCTACTAAGCACAAAACAGATGGGATGGTGTATTGCTGCAGAATGCTGTGGTAGCTATGCTGCCTTGAATTCTGAATAAATCACAGACAGTGTCACCATCAAAGCATCCCCACACCATCACACCTCCTCCTCCATGCTTCACGGTGGGAACCACAAGCATTAAGAAAAATCATCCATTCACCTACTCTGCATCTCACAAAGACATGGCGGTTGGAACCAAAAATCTCAAATTTGGACTCATCAGACCAAAGGACGGATTTCCACCTGTCTATTGTCGATTGCTGGTGTTTCTTGGCCCAAGCAAGTCTCTTATTATTGGTGTCCTTTAGTAGTGGTTTCTTTGCAGTAGTTCGACCACGAAGGCTTGATTCACGCAGTCTCCTCTGAAAGTTGATGTTGAGATGTGTCTGTTACTTAAATTCTGTGAAGCATTTATTTGGGCTGCAATTTCTGAGGCTGGTAACACTAATGAACTTATCCTCTGCAGCAGAGGTAACTCTGGGTCTTCCTTTTTTGTGGCGGTTGTTAGGGTGTGAACTGGCGGCAGAGAAGTCAGACGCAGGAGAGAAATAACTGTGTTTCCAACTGCGTAGTTTATTTACAAAAAAAACACCGGAAAACATACTAATACAAATCAATGGGTAACATAACCCGACGCACACCAGTACAGACGTACAGATACACTTACAATAAACAATCACCAACAAGGACATGAGAGGGAACAGAGGGTTAAATACACAACATGTAATTGATGGGATTGGAACCAGGTGTGATGGAAGACAAGACAAAACCAATGGAAAATGAAAAATGGATCAGCGATGGTGTCACGCGCTGACCTTAGTTATCTTTGTTTTCTTTATTATTTTGGTTAGGTCAGGGTGTGACAAGGGTGGTTGGTTTAGTTTTTGTATTGTCTAGTTTGTTTTTGTCCTGTCTAGGGTTTTTGTAATTCTATGGAGTTTTAGAATGTCTAGGTATATGTAGGTCTATGGTGGCCTGAATAAATTAGAATGTACGCTTATCACGCTGCGCCTTGGTCTCCTCCTTATGACGACCGTGACAGAATAACCCACCAAACCAGGACCAAGCTGCGTGAAAAGGAAGAACAACTCTTAATGGGGAAATGGACCTGGGAGGAGATATTAGATGGAGCAAGAACCTGGACACAGCCGGGGGAGTATCGCGGTCCCCAGTCTGGGGTCTCCAGCGACGGTCCCCAGTCCAGAGTCTCCGAAGATGATCCACGGGTCAGTGCTACAAGAGCGGACTCAGTGTAAAGAAGGGGGGCGGCATCCAGAACCAGAGCCGCCACAGAGGTTAGATGCTCACCCAGACCCTCCCATATAGGTTTAGGTTTGCGGCCGGGAGTCCGCACCTTTGGGGGCGGTACTGTCACGCCCTGACCTCTTTGTTTTCTTTATTATTTTGGTTAGGTCAGGGTGTGACAAGGGTGGTTGGTTTAGTTTTTGTAATTTGTTGGATTTTGTCCTGTCTAGGGTTTTTGTAATTCTATGGGGTTTTAGTATGTCTAGGTATATGTACGTCTATGGTGGCCTGAATTGGTTCCCAATCAGAGGCAGCTGTTTGACGTTGTCTCTGATTGGGGTTCCTATTTAGGTTGCCATTTTCCATTTTGGTTTTGTGGGGTATTATTCTATGTTTAGTTGCCTGTTCGCACTAGTCATATTGCTTCACAGTTTGTTTTGTTATTTTGTATAGTTTTGTTCAGTGTTGCATTCGTTTAATAAATTAGAATTTACGCTTATCACGCTGTGCCTTGGTCTCCTCCTTATGACGACTGTGACAGATGGCTAGAAGGTCGGTGACGTCGACCGCCGAACAATGCCCGAAAAAGGAGAGGGACCAACTTCGGCGGAAGTCGTGACAGCGGTCCTCATGAGAGCCAGTTTCATCATAGCGCTTGATGGTTTTTGTGACTGTACTTGAAGTAACTTTCAAAGTTCTTGATATTTTTCGAATTGACTGACCCTCATGTCTTAAAGTAATGATGGAATGTAGTTTCTCTTTGTTTGTTTGAGCTGTTCTTGCCATAAAATTTCATCAAATAGGGCTATCTTCTGTATACCACAACCTACAGTACCTTGTAACAACACAACTGATTGACTGAAACTCATTAAGAAGGAAAGAAATTCTACAAATGAACTTTTAACAAGGCACACCTTTTACTTGAAATGCATTCCAGGTGACTACCTCATGAAGCTGGTTGAGAGAATGCCAAGAGTGTTCAAAGCTGTCATCAAGGCAAAGGGTGGGTACTTTCAAGAATCTTAAACATAAAATATATTTAGATTTGTTTTACACTTTTTTTTGTTACTAAATGGGCGGCATTTGTCCTTGAACCACAGGAACTTGGGGTGGTGACAGGCCCAGGCCGATAGTGGTCAAGTTGTGTACCCATATTTAACTCATTTTTTGGCACTAAACTACTTCCATATATACTTCCATTCATTTGTTTTACCTGGTACCGGGTTACCTAATTGTGAGACTTATGGGCGTCCTAGAGCAAAACAACCGACATGTACATGTTCGTGATTCTCACCTCTCGATAGTGTGTAACCCAAACTGTTCGGAGTCCCATGACGCTTGTGGAACACCATCATATTCATGAGGGTGTCATCTTTCCATAGAGCGGACAAATTAGTTTGTAGTCCAAAAGGTTTGGAAGCTACAGTCGTATTCATCCGCTGATGTGTCCTGGTCTGACAAACACCGCTGAGGCTCTGCCACCTTCATACAGATGTGCAGACATCGACTCTATGGTATAGGTCAAGGCTAAATGTGTAGAATTACAGGAAATGATCTTTAAAACTTCAAACATTTTTCTCGGCCCCATAGAAAAATGAGTAGAAATGTATGAAATGTGTTATAACATTTTTAAAATGTCTCTCCGCCTCATGGTAAAATGTGTAGAACTGACGAAAACTTGCAGTCGAGATGGGGGCCACAACAAAAAAATGGCACCCAAAAGGATAGAGCTGGCCCTGCACACATACTTATACAGTGCATTCTGGAAGTGCTCAGACCTCTTGACTTTTTCCACATTTTGTTACGTTACAGCCTTATTCTAAAATTGATTAAATAAAAACATTTCCTCATCAATCTACACACAATCCCCCATAATAACAAAGTGAAAACAGGTTTTTAGAATCTTTTGCAAATTTATAAAAAAACAAAAACATAAGTATTCAGACCCTTTGCTATGACTCTCATGTTTCCATTGTCATGGTTCCACCTGTCACTAGAGGGCGGCAGAGACCGGCCTAGAGACAATAACGACACTCAGGTGTCCTATTTACTCATTATGATTTCCCTGATAAAAGAGGTGTGTTTTCTGTTGTCCTTTACTGAAGCTGGAATTGTTTACCATGTGTGTTCGCTTACTGAGTGGGTTTTCGCGACTTAGTGTTTGTTGTTTTTTCAAGTGTACTGTGGTCCTGCGGCTACTGTTTCTCTGTAAAGTATTATGTTTATTCTTAAGCACTGATTCCTCATCTGGTCTCTTCTCTGCACCTGGGTCTAACCTCACCACAGCAAGCTTCTGCTTCGAAATGGACCCAGCAGAGATCACCCAGATCCAGAATGCTATAACACACCAAGGAGCACTGGGAGGCAGCAAGGACAGCTCTCCCAAATATCAGGTACCCTCCGGGCACTTACCAATTTCCTCCAACCACGGCCCAACCCCAACCCAGGAGGAGACATCTCCCAGTGCTACAGGCGTTGCCGTAGTTCCTCCAGGGAACCTGCACCAGGAACCCAAGATCCCAGCCCCCGAGCTGTATGATGGACACCCAGGAGGGTGTCCTACATAATCTCTCTACTCTCGGGCAAGGCCCTGACGTGGGCAACAATGGTGTGGGAACAACAGCCACCATCCTCCAGCTCTATATTAGCCTTCACTGCCAAGCTGCAACGAGTCTTCAACCACCCAGTCGGCGGACGAGAAGTGGCAAGCCGGCTGTTCAACCTCTGCCAAGGGGCCAGAGCAGTGGCTGACTTCGCCATTGAGTTCCCCACCCTCGCCGCCGAGAGTGGGTGGAATACTGAGGCACTGGTCACCGCTTTCCACCAGGGTCTGTCTAACTCCATCAAGGATGAACTGGCAGCTCGGGAACTGGGAGAGGACCTCGAGTCCCTGATAATGCTGGCCATTATGATTGACAACCGCATCCGAGAACGTGTGAGACAGCGCCTTTTTGACACCACCCCTGTATCCCGGTTTCTGGAGCCCAGGCAGCTGAGACGCACACGTCTGAGCCCACAGGAACGTGACAGGCACATGCGATACGGTTGCTGCCTCTACTGCAGAGGTCTCGGCCATCTCCGTTCTACATGCCCAGAGTTGATGGGAAACTCCAGGGCTTGCCAGGACAAGGGAGACCCTGACGAGCTGTGCAGGTATACCCCAGCTACCCGGTCACCATCTGACACTACCCGCAACCCTCCATTGGGACACCTGTCAGCATCACATTCAAGCCTTCGTGAACTCCGGGGCCGCGGATAATTACAGAGAATTACATATCCCCTGTGTGGAATGTCCCATCCCTCTGCAGATTCAAGCCCTTGATGGACGCTCCGGCCAGGTGGAATATCAGGCCAAGCCAATCTACTGCAGGTTGGAGTGAACCACTCAGAGACTCTTAGTTTTATTTTGATCACTGCTCCCAAGAACCCCCTTACCCTAGGGTACCCCTGGCTAGTGCTACGTAACCCACTATTATCCTGGTCCACGGGACACCTGCTAGACTGTGGTAAGAACTGACAGACTAAATGACTAAGACTCCCACCAAGAGCCTCGCCATGTTCCCCAGCTTCCATTGAAGACCAAGACTTTTCCGCTCTCCCCCCGAGTACTTCGACCCGGGAGCCCTTCAGTAAGAGGCAGTCCGCCACCCTCCCTCCTCAGCCAGGGGCTGTCTGTACTCCCTCTCGACCCCTGAAGCAGCAGTCATGGACAATTACATCCGGGAGTCGCTGGAGGCAGGTTTCATTTGCTCCTCTACATCTCCAGCTGGTGCAGGCTTCTTCTTCGTGGGAAAAAAGGATGGAGGTCTGAATCCCTGCATCGATTACAGAGGGCTGAACAGGATTACGATTAAGAATCGTTACCCCCTACCCCTAATGTCCGCCACCTTGGAGTTGGTCCATGGGTCCCAATTCTTCACCAAACTGGACCTCTGCAATGCTTAAAATCTGGTGAGAATTAGGGAGGGATATGAATGGAAGACTGCCTTTAACACCCAGAGTGGCCACACCCAGAGTATTTAGTCATGCCCTTTGGATTATCTAACTCACCGGCAGTCTTCCAAGCATTGGTCAATGACACGCTTAGAGATATGTTGAATCGGTATCCTGATCTTCTCCAAGACTCTTCCGGAACACATCCTGCACGTCCGCCAAGTCCTGAGATGCCTCCTGCAGAGTCAACTATACATCACAATAGAGAAGTGTGAGTTCAATGTATCCCAAGTTTCTGTCCTGGTCCAGATTATCTCTACCACTAGCATCCAAATGGATGGCCCTATCTGGCCCTATCCCACCTCACTCAAACAAGTAGCGGTTCCTCGGGTATGGCAATTGTTACAGACGTTTTATAATCAGCTTTGGTGCGGGGGCAGCTCTTCTCATGGCCCTACCCCACAAGTGTCAGAATTGGTTTTTCTGGACCCCCGAGGCTGACAGGGCATTCGGGGAGCTCAAGGGATCCTCCTCGTCCGTCCTTTTGTGGTAGAGGTGGACCCATCCCTTTGTGGTAGAGGTGGACGCCTCGGATACTGAAGCAGGGACGGTCCATTCACAACGGAATGAGGAGGACAAGAAACTGCACCCATGTGCCTTTCTCTCCAAGCGGTTCTCGCCAGCGGAACGCAACTGCGATGTATGCAACCGGGAGCTCTTGGCAGATAAGTGGGCCCTTGAAGGGAAGAGTTTTGTCCCCCTCATACTTTATGTTCCACGATCAGCCCATTCCCGAGTACTACAATGGGGACACTCCTCTAAATTAACTGTCAATCCAGGGGTTAAATGGACACTGGAGTTCCTGAGGCAGAAATTCTGGTGGCCCAACATGATTGAGGATGTGAGATTTTTTGTTACGGCCTGCTCCACCTGTGCCCAAAGCAAGTCCCCACGACAGAAATCGACTGGGTTGCTCCAACCTCTGCCCATCCCCAGCTTGCCCTTGTCCCACCTGTCCGTAGACTTTATCACAGAGTTGCCCCCATCCCAAGGAATTACCACTATCCTGGTGGTCGATAGGTTTTCCAAATCAGCCCATTTCCTCACCTTTCCCAAGTTGACCTCAGTGAAGGAGACCGCTGATCTCATATTTACCCATGTCTTTCGACTACACGGACTTCCCCAGGACATTGTCTCAGATCGTGGGCCCCAGTTTTTCACACGGTATTGGAAAGCCTTCTGCTCCCTGTTGGGGGCATCGTTGAGTTTCTCCTCGGGGAGAAACCCACAGTTGAATGGGCAAACGGAGCTGGCCAACCAGGAGCTGGAGAGGTTCCTCCACTGTTTTGTCTCCACCCAGGCCAACAGCTGGAGCAAGTTCCTTGTCTGGGCAGAGTATGCTCACAACACACTGCCGACCTCATCCACTGGACTGTCGCCGTTTGAGTGCCAGTTCATGTTCGCCCCCCCATTACCTGAACAAGTGGCCAAAGTGGGGGTGCCATCAGCCGAGGCATTGATTCAACGATGTTGCTGGAACAGAGCGCGATCCTCCTTGAACCGCTCCTCTGCCCGAAACGAACACCAGGCAAACCGTCACCGTAGGTCTCTTCGGCTCCTCCGACCGGGTCAATGGGTGTGGCTGTCCACCCGTGATCTTCCCTTAAAAGGTGGACTCGCAGAAGATCGCTCCACGCTACATAGGACTATTCAAGATCCTGAGTCGCATCAACCCGGTCACGTATCGTCTCCAGCTTCCCAGGACTATGAAGGTCTGTCCATCCTTCCATGTCTCCAGTCTCAAGCTGGTAAGGACCAGTCCCTTCTCTCCCCCCATTCCTGCCCCTCCTCCTTCTCGACTTGTTGATGGCCTCCCGGTCTACACTCTCCGGCATCTGTTGGAGGCTCATTGGGTCCGGGGCACCCTGCAGTATCTGGTGGACTGGGAGGGCTACGGCCCCGAGATGGTGGACATGGTTGCCTGCCCGGGACATCCTGGATCAGGGACTTGTTTGGGACTTCAACCAACTACGTGGTGGTCACCTGGCTCCGCGGCTGGAGCTGCTCCTAAAAGGGGGGTACTGTCATGGTTCCACCTGTCACCAGAGGTTTGCAGAGACCACCTTAGAGACATTAACAACACATAGGTGTGTCGTATTTACTCGTTATGCTTTCCCTGTGAAAGAGGTGTGCTTTCTGCCATCCTTTACAGAAACTTGAATTGTTAACCGTGTGCATTCGTTTCCTGAGTGAGTTTGAGACTTAGCGTTTGTTGTTTTTTCAAGTGTACTGTGATCCTGCGGCAACCGTTTCTCAGTAAATTATTAGGTTTATCCTTAACCACTGATTCCTTGTCTGGTCTCTTCTGTGCACCTGCGTCCAACTTCAACATGTCACATCCATTGATCATCTTTGAGATGTTTATACAACTTGATTGGAGTCCACTTGATTGGACTTGATTTGGATAGGCACACACGTCTATATAATGTTCCACAGTTGACAGTGCATGTCAGAGTAAAAACCAAGCCATGAGGTCAAATAAATTGTCCACAGAGCACCGAGACAGGATTGTGTCAAGACACAGATCTGGGGAAAAAAATGTCTGCAGCATTGAATGTCCCCAAGAACACAGTGGCCTCCATCATTCTTAAATGTAAGAAGTTTAGAACCCCCAAGACTCTAGAGCTGGCAGCCCCGGCCAAACTGAGCAATCAGGGGAGAAGGGCCTTCGTCAAAAAACAGTTGCTCACTCTGACAGAGCTCCAGATTTCTTCTGAGGAGAAGGACAGCCATCTCTACAGCACTCCACCAATCAGGCATTTATGGTAGAGTGGCCAGACAGAAGCCACTTCTCAGTAAAAGGCACATGTCAGCCCACATAGAGTTTGCCAAAAGGCACCTAAAGACTCTCAGAGAAACAAGATTCTCTCGTCTGATGAAACCAAGATTGAACTTTTTGGCCTGAATGCCAAGCGGTACCTCTGGAGGAAACCTGGCACCATCATGCTGTGGGGATGTTTTTCAGCAGCAGGGACTAGGACACTAGTCAGGATCGAGGGAAAGATGAGCGGTGCAAGGTACAGAGAGATCCTTGATGAGAACCTGCTCCAGAGCGCTCAGGACCTCAGACTTGAGGCAAAGTTTCACCTTCCAACAGGACAATGACGCTAAGCACACAGCCAAGACAATGCAGGAATGGCTTCAGGACAAGTCTCTGAATGTCCTTGAGTGGCCCAGCCAGAGCCAGGACTTGAACCTGATTGAACATCTCTGGAGAGACCTGAAAATAGCTGTGCAGCGATGCTCCCCATTCAACCTGACAGAACTTGAGAGGATCTGCAGAGAAGAATGGGATGAACTTCCCAAATACAGGTGTGCCAAGCTTGTTGTGTCATACCCATTAAGACTCAAGACAGTAATCGCTGCAACGGTGCTTCAACAAAGTACTGAGTAAATGGGCTGAATACTTATATGTTCTATTTCAGTTTGTTTTTTTGCAATTTGAAAAAATGACTAAAATCCTGTTTTTGCTTGTTCATTATAGAATATTGTTTGTAGATGAGGAGAAAACAAACAATTTAAATCCATTTTAGAATAAAGAACTTTGGGGAATGTATGTTCATATTTGGCAGGATCCCCAATTAAGCCACTTGATAGCTCACACCCCATTGTAAATCAAAGATTAGAACTTTCAGCTATCTCCCTCTCCAAATTCACACAGGAGTGTGTATTTGTTTCACAGATGTTTTCACGCCAAAACTAACACATTCCAAAGCGAATACTGGAACAATATTTCTAACATAGAACGTGGGGAATTGTCAGAGGCGATCTAAAGAATAATAATGTCATTTTGGTTGTTATTTTGTGATGTCATTAAAAATGTTATAGAGGAAATACTGTTACTTGAAAAGTATATTCACAATATGTACGAAGTCTCCATCCTCTACGTTGTGTATCAAATATGAACAATTATTCAAGTGTTTTTGATAAGAGATGGTTGTGATCTTAGAAACTGTAAGAGGAAATTGTTTCTATAACTTTGTACAAGTGAGTAGTCATCACCCCTTGTGTGAGGTCAGAGAGCGTGTCAGCCTCACGAACTGCCCCTTTTGAATGAACTGTATAAAAAAGTGGGTTAAGATTTAACATATCAGACCAGAGAGGCGTGTAGCTGCAGCTCACTTCCAACGTGGTTCGAACTCTGAAATCTCAACACGAGGTAGAGACAATGAAGTCACCTCCCGGACAATCACTGGTATGGCTGATTAGCTGTCCTAAGTAAAGTATCTACAAAAGTCAATTTAAGAGGGACCATTCTACTACTCTTCTTAAATCACTATACTACGCTTCTCTCATCACCCCAATGGGAACCGTCGACATTGCTGGCTAGCCTGTCTTCAAAGAGGCAGCTTCAGGAGCGAATGGAAAGTAGAATCAACTCTGTAGTTCTGTTCAGGACTACACGACAAGTCACCGGATACCGGACGACGGCAGAGAACAATAGCAGAAGACAGGTGGGGAACCCATTTGAACAATCAGAGCCTTAGAAGCGTGCCGCAGAAAGGCCAAACCAACCCTTTTCCAACAAGGCCCAGTTAGGAGAAATACACAAAAAACCAAGGCATTTCGACATAAATACATTCAGGATTTCTTACTCCAAGCGGGCGTGGGTATATGTGAAAAGTATATGATTAATCTGAGAGTAGTTTCTAAATGTACCAAAGTATTATGTCTCTGTCCCACTCTGCCCCCCCACATCCATCTCTTTTGTAACAAGCCGCCATGTTGTGTCAGTCCACGAGGGACTGTGTGTGTTTATCCTGTGTTACCATTGGTGGTGCCCCAAATCCCAATGAGTTAATTGTTACATGATTCATTTAATCTAGTAACAATTAAACATATTTACTTGATTAGGTGAATAACAGTCATCAGATTAATGAAAGTAAAGTCACGACAGCTTCTAAGCGTTGCACGTGTTTTTGTTCTAGCCCAGCCCTAACACCCAACTCATCATCAAGCTCTTGATTAGTGGAATCAGGTGTCTTACTCCTACTTCAGCATAAAACGTTTGTCTGCTATTTTGTCTTTAACTTCAGAATTTCAGTCTCATTACAAATGAGCAGAGCACACACAGCAGATGAGGACATCTATGTGTGTGTGTGCACGTGGGAGCACAGTGGGTGGGTCCTCAACACGTCTGCATCCAGGAGACTGAAGGTGCAAGGAAAGTGGGCTGTGGCTTGACAACTGCTCTGTCAATCTGCTCAGCATTTGATTTATTTGATTGAATCTTTACTGGGATAAAGAGACCTCATCTAAGATATCAGCAGGGTCATCAATTTTACAAATAAAATCACAAACGTGGAAACACAAGCAGTACATTAGGCTACATTTCACATAACACGAGTGGCCTTTGCAGCAACCAACTTTTTGAAAGTATCCAAAAGTATCTGATTAAACTGTGTGTTTGTCTCCTTCAGCTCCCTCTGCCGCTCATCCTCCCCAGATCAACCTGCCTAGAGACGGAAGCACAGAAAACACTGACCTGTGTAGGGATCCCACCTGGCTCAAATACCTTCAAATAGTTATGTTGTGCTAGATTTGGTTTGCCAGGTATATCTCTGTCTTCACAGTATGTCTCGTTCTTCATAGGCACCACTAAGAAGTTGAAGTTTGAAACGTTTTGTGGGCACAGCATCGAAGACAACTGTCAAGTGTGGTGGGAGATGAACGGAGAGAAAGTGTCCTAGTAGCAGCAAGGCTACTGAGGGAAATTGAACAGGTACACACATACGCGGACTCATTGATGTAGGCACATAACGCGCACACACATACTTGTTTTTTAGAACAAGGCAACAGAATTGACATTTTTCTTAGAAAACAAGATCGCAGATTCATTATTGATAATTCACTCATGTGTGAATGTTCTGTATGTATTTGTTATTGTAGCGACGTAGAGGTATCTTCAAGGCGGATCATCGTCACGGCTATCTTGACCATAGACACGGTGACTATAAAGGAACTCCAGTCAGAGTTCAAGTGTGGGGCCATGAATGACCAGAGATGGATATCTGCAGTGGTGACTCTCAAGCCAAAAGGTTAGTGGAAACACACACATGCGCACCCCAACCCGCGCACATAGGCTACACACACGTCAGGGAAACACACTCAGACACACATCCACATGTCACACAAACACACATAGACACACAAACACAGACACACATGCACACACATTCTCTCTCTTTAACATTGTTAGTGTTTTGTCTTCCTCCCACAGAGTCTATGCTGATGGTGGATGTGTGTGGTCTGCTGCTCTTCCTCTTGTTGGCTGCTGTGGTCTTCATGGTGTTTGCCATTGATCTGGCTCTTCTCTCCCGTGGAGTTTTCTAAACACTATGGTCGTTCTGAGGGTAAGAACACTTAGTTCACAAACTGAAGTTTACTGATGCTATTTTATATACACATTACGTTGTACAGAAATGCTTATTCAGTCAATGCCGGTATGGTATTGGGAGCCATGTAGTTCTTAGTCACACCACACAGAGGCACTCTAACCCTGTACTGTACAGTAAATGTCTCAGTCGGTCCCTTACATTGTGCAGTGCAGTAGTCTGCAGTGTAATTAGTCTTCTCAGCAGGTCCCATCTGGGGTCACTCCCACTGCTATTGTAGAACTAATGGGCCATTTATAAAACAAACAAAAAACTCAATTTCAGAAGAATCCACTCTTGACAGAATCCTCCTAGGCAAAGGCATGGAGGAGAGAGTGTCACTTTGTGAGCAATGTTCTGCCCACTGTCCTGGAGCAGAAGTGTGGTTTAAGACTCTTCATCCACGGCAGAGACGACTTACCTGTTAAAGATTTGTTCGTTTAGACAGTGCCCTGCCCTCTAAGAGGAAAATGTAGAAGTAAAACTCAGCAATAAAAGAAACGTCCTTTCACTGTCAACTGCGTTTATTTTCAGCAAACTTAACATGTGTAAATATTTGTATGAACATAAGATTTTAACTAGGCAAGTTAGTTAAGAACAACTTCTTATTTTCAATGACAGCCTAGGAACAGTGGGTTAACTGCCTTGTTCATAATGACAGATTTTTACCTTGTCAGCTCAAGGATTTGATCTTACAACCTTTCGGTTACTAGTCCAACGCTCTAACCACTAGGCCACCTGCCACCCCAGGATTAATGTGTCCCTGAACAAAGGGGGGGTCAAAATCAAAAGTAACAGTCAGTATGTGGTGTGGCCACCAGCTGCATTAAGTACTGCAGTGCATCTCCTCCTCATGGACTGCACCAGATTTGCCAGTTCTTGCTGTGAGATGTTACCCCACTCTATCACCAAGGCACCTGCAAGTTCCTGGACATTTCTGGAGGGAATGGCCCTAGCCCTCACCCTCCGATCCAACAGGTCCCAGACGTGCTCAATGGGATTGAGATCCAGCTCTTCGTTGGCCATGGCAGAACACTGACATTCCTGTCTTGCAGGAAATCACACACAGAACGAGCAGTATGGCTGGTGGCATTATCATGCTGGAGGGTCATGTCAGGATGAGCCTGCAGGAAAGGTACCACATGAGGGAGGAGGATGTCTTCCCTGTAACGCACAGCGTTGATATTGGCTGCAATGACAAGAAGCTCAGTCCGATGATGCTTTGACACACCGCCCCAGACCATGACGGATCCTCCACCTCGATCTCGCTCCAGAGTACAAGCCTCGGTGTAACACTCATTCCTTCGACAATAAACACGAATCCGACCATAACCCCTGGTGAGACAAAACCGTGACTTGTCAGAGAAGAGCACTTTTTGCCAGTCCTGTCTGGTCCAGCGACAGTGGGTTTGTGCCCATAGGTGACATTGTTGTCGGTGATGTCTGGTGAGGACCTGCCTTACAACAGACCTACAAGCTCTTAGTCCAGCCTCTCTCAGCCTATTGCGGACAGTCTGAGCACCGATGGAGGGATTGTGCATTCCTGGTGTAACTCGGGCAGTTGTTGTTGCCATCCTGTACCTGTCCCGCAGGTGTGATGTTCGGATGTACCGATCCTGTGCAGGTATTGTTACACGTGGTCTGCCACTGCGAGGTGGATCAGCTGTCCTTCCTGTCTCCCTGTAGCGCTGTCTTAGTAAGAACATTACAATTTATTGCCCTGGCCACATCTGCAGTCCACATGCCTCCTTGCAGCTTGCCTAAGGCACTTTCACGCAGATGAGCAGGGACCCTGGGCATCTTTCTTTTGGTGTTTTTCAGAGTCAGTAGAAAGGCCTCTTTAGTGTCCTAAGTTTTGCTAACTATGACCTTAATTGCCTACCGTCTGTAAGCTGGTAGTGTCTTAATGACCGTTCCACAGGTGCATGTTCTTTAATTGTTTATGGTTCATTGAACAAGCATGGGAAACAGTGTTTAAACCCTTTACAATGAATCTGTGATCTGTGAAGTTATTTGGATTTTTACGAATTATCTTTGAAAGACAGGGTCCTGATTAAGGGACTTTTCTTTTTTTGCTGAGTTAAGTACTTTAAAAAAACATAAGCTTCTCCCGCTCTTCTGTTGTGTCCCCAGACAGCTTGGAGCTGGTAGAGGCCTGCATGCGGCTAAACAGGAAGCTGATGGTCATCCTGACCAATGTTGCCTCTAATTGTTTTCCCGCACTGAGCAAATTTCAACACTGAGTGCAAACTTGAACATTGTGAAGATGTTGTGCAACTTCCAGCGCACGTTTACTGTGAACACTGAGGCAGTACCCACTTTAAGTTATAGTTTCAGAAAGTGGTCAAGTAGGTTACTGTGGCTATGTGATCATAATGTAGGCCTATCATCAAAAACAATGGAGAAAATGCATCCCATAACATTTTAACACGTAAATAGCTGTTCTATCATTCAGCATACAATAGCAGCCAATGTGTGGTGTTCAATGTAGGCCTACATTTCATGGCACTTTTGAGAAGAAAACATTCAGGGCTTGACAATAACAGGTTTATCCACTTGTCCTTCAGACAAGGAGGTGACTGAAAATGTTGTTGTGTTGTTTGATGCAAGATAAAGACAAAAAAAGCATTATTATTCCCATGCAATTATGACAAAGAATCAGATCAATTCTGCTAAATCAAATCAAATTTA
Source organism: Oncorhynchus tshawytscha (assembly GCF_018296145.1). Taxonomy (NCBI): domain Eukaryota; kingdom Metazoa; phylum Chordata; class Actinopteri; order Salmoniformes; family Salmonidae; genus Oncorhynchus; species Oncorhynchus tshawytscha. The sequence goes on from NC_056454.1 coordinate 27,216,502, forward strand.
TTTATATAGCCCTTCGTACATCAGCTGATATCTCAAAGTGCTGTACAGAAACCCAGCCTAAAACCCCAAACATCAAGCAATGCAGGTGTAGAAGCACAAGCAATGCAGGTGTGCTACCCTCTGCCTATTGGCTACTTAGCTTCAAGCCTGTCTCAAAATACAACACTTCCCCTTCAAGACAAAAAAAAACTCTTTACCTGACTTACTTTTCAAATCAAATCAAATCAAATGTTATTTGTCACATACACATGGTTAGCAGATGTTAATGCGAGTGTAGCGAAATGCTTGTGCTTCTAGTTCCGACAATGCAGTAATAACCAACAAGTAATCTAACTAACAATTCCAAAACTACTGTCTTATACACACAAGTGTAAGGGGATAGAGAATATGTACATAAAGATATATGAATGAGTGATGGTACAGAGCGGCATAGGCAAGATGCAGTAGATGGTATCGAGTACAGTATATACATATGAGATGAGTATGTAAACAAAGTGGCATAGTTAAAGTGCCTAGTGATACATGTATTACATAAAGATGCAGTAGATGATATAGAGTACAGTATATACATATACATATGAGATGAATAATGTAGGGTATGTAAACATTATATTAGGTAGCATTGTTTAAAGTGGCTAGTGATATATTTTACATAATTTCCCATCAATTCCCATTATTAAAGTGGCTGGAGTTGTGTTGGCAGCAGCCACTCAATGTTAGTGGTGGCTGTTTAACAGTCTGATGGCCGTGAGATAGAAGCTGTTTTTCAGTCTCTCGGTCCCAGCTTTGATGCACCTGTACTGACCTCGCCTTCTGGATGATAGCGGGGTGAACAGGCAGTGGCTCGGGTGGTTGTTGTCCTTGATGATCTTTATGGCCTTCCTGTAACATCGGGTGGTGTAGGTATTTCTATACATCTTTGATGTATAGAAATATACAGTACATGTTTTGTGCTCTTGTAGGAAGCAATCACTCCCTTATTGCTGACTATAAATGATCTATAACTAATAACTCACTAGCTAGCAAAGGATATGAACAAAATGTGCACACATGGCTACATGCAGCTCTTGCTTTGATCTCAAAACAAGCACCTCTACTCACGACAGCTTATGCTGTAAACACAGTCCAGTTCAAAGTAAATGGCACAGATCCATATATGGCAATGGTCTATTTGCATATAGGCCTACTGTTTTGTTTTGGTATGTTGTATTGAAAGTGGCTAATATTACATTGATTCTATCACAATTGCCACAGTAAAGGGAAGCGTTGATAGTGTTAACAGGGAAACTCTAGAACAGTGGTCACCAAACAAGTCAATATCACTTTGAGTCAAAATGCAAGCCAAGATCTAGCGCTCTGATTTGGTGTGTGGTGGTCTGGAGCAATGAAGCTGTGATGCTGGGTACCTCTAAGTCCCACGGTGTAAGCTCACAACTTTTAAAGGCGGAACCACTGTAGGTCCTGGATGGCAGGAAGCTTGGCCTCAGCGATGTACTGGGCCGTATGCACTACCCTCTGTAGCGCCTTACGGTCGGATGAGGGGGAAAGGAGTTGTTGTGCCCTCTTCACGACTCTCTTGGTGTGTTTAGACCATGAAAGTTTGTTGGTGATGAGGACACCAAGGAACTTGAATCTCTTAACCTGCTACACTACAGCCAGGTCAATGTGAATGGGTGCGTGTTCAGCCTTTCTTTTCCTGTAGTCCACAATCAGCTCCTTTGTCTTGCTCACGTTGAGGGAGAGGTTGTTGTCCTGGCATCACACTGCCTGGTCTCGGACCTCCTCCCTGTAGGCTGTCTCATCATTGTCGATGATCAGGCCTACCACTGTTGTGTCGTCGGCATCCTTAATGATGGTGTTGGAGTTGTGCTTGGCCACGCAGTCATGGGTGAACAGGGACTACAGAAGGGACTAAGTACGCACCCCTAAGGGGCCCCAGTGTTGAGGATCAGCATGGCATATGTGTTGTTGCCTACCCTTACCACCTGGGGGCAGAACGTCAGGAAGTTCAGGATCCAGTTGCAGAGGGAGGTGTTTAGTCCCAGAGTCCTTAGCTTAGTGATGAGCTTCGTGGGCACTATAATGCGAACGCTGAGCTGTAGTTAATGAACAGCATTCTCACATAGGTGTTCCTTTCGTCCAGGTGGGAAAGGGAAGTGTGGAGTGCAATTGAGATTGCGTCATCTGTGGATATTATAGGGGCGTCATGCAAATTGGAGTGGGTCTAGGGTTTCCAAGGATGTTGGTGTTGATGTGAGTCATGAGCAACCTTTCAAAGTACTTCATGGTTACCGACGTGAGTGCTATGGGGTGGTAGTCATTTAGACAGATGGTCTGCTTGAAACATGTAGGTATTACAGACTCGGTCAGGGAGAGGTTGAAAATGTCAGTGAAGACACTTCCCAGTTGGTCTGAGCATGCTCTGAGTACACGTCCTGGTAATCCACCTGACCCCACGGCCTTATGAATGTTGACCTGTTTAAAGGTCTTGCTCACATCGGCTATGGAGAGCGGGATCACACAGTCATCTGGAAAAGCTGGTGCCCTTATGTATGCTTCAGTGTTGCTTGCCTCGAAGCAGCATAAAAGGCATTTAGCCCGTCTGGTAGGCTTGCGTCACTGGGCAGTTCGCCTCTGGGTTTCCCTTTGTAGTCCGTAATAGTTTGCAAGCCCTGCAAAATTCGATGAGCATCAGAGCCTGTGTAGTAGGGTTCAATCTTAGTCCTGTATTGATGCTTTACCTGTTTGATGGTTTGTCTGAGTGCATAGCAGGATTTCTTATATACATCCGGATTAGTGTCACGCTTCTTGAAAGCGGCAGCCCTAGCCTTTAACTCGATGCAGAAGCACAGCTGAGTCAGCATACATTTAAATAATTTTGATAGAGAGCTAGGTCCTGGTCATGCGCATTTCACATGATAGCGACCTGCCTTCCATGGCTTTTCTACAGACAATGGAATTCTCCGGTTGGAACGTTATTGAAGATTTATGATAAAAACATCCTAAAGATTGATTCTATACTTAGTTTGAAATGTTCTACAACCTGTAATATAACTTCTTGAAGTTTTCGTCCGACATTTGGCTGGACCTGCACGAGCATTTGGATTTGTGTACTAAATGCCCTAACAAAAGTAGCTACTTGGACATAAATAATGGACATTATCGAACAAATCAAACATTTATTGTGGAACTAGGATTCCTGGGAGTGCATTCTGATGAAGATCATCAAAGGTAAGGGAATATTTATAATGTTATTTCTGATTTCTGTTGACTCCAACATGGCGGATAAAAATAAATAAAAATCTGAGCGCTGTTTTCAGATTATTGCATTGTTTGCTTTTTCCGTAAAGTTTTTTTGAAATCTGACACAGCGGTTACATTAAGGAGAGGTATATCTATATTTCCATGTCTAACAATTGTATTTTCATTGACATTTATAATGAGTATTTCTGTCAAATGATGTGGCTCTCTGCAATATCACCGGATGTTTTTGGAACTAGTGAACGGAATGCGCCAATGTATACTGAGATTTTTTAAAATATAAATATGAACTTCATCAAACAAAACATACATGTATTGTGTAACATGAAGTCCTATGAGTGTCATCTGATGAAGATCATCAAAGGTTAGTGATTAATTTTATCTCTATTTGTGCTTTTTGTGACTCCTCTCTTCGGCTGGAAAAATGGCTGTGTTTTTCTGTGAGTTGGTGGTGACCTAGCATAAATATTTGTGGTGCTTTCGCTGTAAAGCCTATTTGAAATTGGACACTGTGGTGGGATTAACAACAAGATTACCTTTAAAACGGTATAAAATACATGTATGTTTGAGGAATTTTAATTATGAGATTTCTGTTGTTTTGAATTTGGCGCCATGCACTTTCACTGGCTGTTGTCATATCGATCCTGTTAACGGGATTGCAGCCCTAAGAAGTTTTACAATGATGAGTTTAATCGATTAAGATCTATAATCATTTTAAATTCATGTGTGCTTCCAGTTTTAACATTATTATTATTCTGCTCTTGCTCCTCATTATGTTCCTAGTAGTGGAACACTAGCTAAAGAACACTGAAAATGTGTATGTGTGTGTGTGTTTAAGAGCAGATGGTAAGTATTACAGATGAGATAACTGAATGCAAGTAGTCACTTGGATTGACTGCTTTTTTGACCAGGTCCCCTATAACCGAGATTCCTTGTAAAATGAAATATTTAAAAAGTCAAAAACATGGTGGGGATGTTTGGCCTAACAGCTGGCACAAGGCCATAGGGGACCTGCTTTGTTTCCTTCTGGCCCCGGTGACATGGCACTCACCCTGCTGTCTCACCACCCACACCTCTCTCCTCCTCCTCCACACCCCTCTCTCTGGACTCCTTGAACTCAACAACCTCCCGTCCGAACCCCACCCTTTCAGGGGCTAGACCAGCAGGGGCCGATCCATCACGATTTAATCAGAGTGCCAAAAACATACACCAGACGCATAATAAACTACCACTATATAGATACATACTGTAGACAGCCCAGGCAGGAATCGGTGATATGAACCTTGTGATACACCATGTAGTCATTACCACTACTAGGGATAGTTAAGGTCTGTCTACCACAACCTATTTGAATGCATTGTGTTTAATAGAGAAAGTATATTGATAGTGGTTCAAGTGAATTTATGGGAATAGTGTGGTGGTGGCACACTTGACCTTGTCTCTGTCATAAACCATTGTGGTGACGGCAGCAGCACCATAGAAATAACTAGGGAGGTCAGTGTAGGACTTGTCCTGCCAGAGTCTCAGTTGATGAGTAGGCTATACACTGTGTGACGACCCTCCCACTCTGTCTGCCGTATTCTCTCTTTGTTCTTGTTTCCTTATTAGGATGCCGGTGGGCGGAGTTGGGAGGGTCTTCAGCTACATGGGAAACACCTGGGCCCGGTGTCTCCCAGGATAAATACACCACTTCCCCATTCATGGAAGAGACTCTCTCCATGCGGACACCTTTACAGATTTTGTTGTGTTTCTTGGTGGTTTTTTGATTGGTTGCTTTGGCACCGTTCAACACCCTGCATTGTCACATTCATGCATGCAAAACACTCACTTACACTACTGATTACACACACCATTGTATATTATACTTAGTTACTGTATTTAATAAATATATGTTTTGTTACTCCTTATCTCCACGTTGTCCCCCTTTTGTTACGGGCTTTGAGCCGGTTCGTGACAACTGGGATTCCTATTGTGCTAGTCTGGCTGCCACATTGTTTCCTGGATGATAATGAAAGCGTAGGTGAGTTAGACCAAAGCATCTCAGTGAAGTCTTTCCTCCTTTCCTCAGGGTTTGTATGGGGAGGAATCCACTCCATCACTATTACCCAACAGTTCTGAGTGAACAGCAGGTGGTTAGGGTGTGTGTGGGGGGGGTACAAAGGACTGACTGGCCTAAGGATCACTTAAAGGCAATGCGTACACACACATGCGCACACACACCCACCCACCTCCCAAACACAATACTAACAGCCCTCACACATGCTCCCCCTATGGTGAGGACGGTAAGCCTGAGGAATCTAACAGGGGCACATTCTGTGTGTGTGTGTGTGTGTGTGTGTGTGTGTGTGTGTGTGTGTGTGTGTGTGTGTGTGTGTGTGTGTGTGTGTGTGTGTGTGTGTGTGTGTGTGTGTGTGTGTGCTGTGAGGGCTGACGTGTGTGTGTGTGTGTGTGTGTGTGTGTGTGTGTGTGTGTGTGTGTGTGTGTGTGTGTGTGTGTGTGTGTGTGTGTGTGTGTGTGTGTGTGAGGGCTGAACATCAGCTGGGCTCCTGTACTACCTCTTCCCCTTTCGAGGCCTGGGACTCGAGTGCAGGCCCAGTAGCCTGGGGCTGAAGTAATCCCCTTTGCCTTACAAGGTGTTGACACAGTGGGGATGAAGAGGAGGCATTGCCTGGCCATAGGAACTATTCTTTTCAGGCAGTCTTTTGGTCAATAGGATTAGAAACTCTATCCCTTTTTCCTGCCCATCCCCCCTATGTCCACTCCCTTCCTTCCTTTTTCTTCTGACATGTATTTTTTCTCTCATTGACCACCAGCTCTCTGTCCATCTTTTTTAGTATCTCTTTCTCTGTCACTTTCTTGTGGCTAGTCCTTCATTTATGTCAGCATTGATGGGATGGAGCATCTCTCACTCTTTCTTTTTCTCTACAGTAGTTTGTTTTGAGAAGGAGCTGAGTCTAGTCAGTCATTGGGCTTTACAACAAGTAAATAGTTTCACTTACTTTTATTAGCACCTCAAAACCAATGGTGCTTTATTTCTACTGAAGTAGCTGCACAGCAGCCCATTATTATTAAAAAAGCTATGTCAAATTGGTTGTTGATCATTGCTAGACAACCATTTTCAAGTCTTGTCATGGATTTTATAGCAGATTTAAGTCAAAACTGTAATTTGGCCACTCAGGAATGTTCACTGTCTTCTTCGTAAACAACTCCAGTGTAGATTTGGCCTTGTGTTTTAGGTCATTGTCCTGATGAAAGGTGGATTAATAAGTTTTTGCCTGTGCTTAGCTTCATTCTGTTTCTTTTTATCTTGAAAACTCCAGTCCTTAACGATTATAGGCATACAAATAACAAAGTAGCCATCACTATGCTTGAAAATATGCAGAGTTGTACTCAAAAATGTGCTGTATTGGATATGCCCAAAACACTTTGTAGTTACTCTACAATACTAACCTTGTTGACAGACTGAAAAAGAGTAAGCCTGTACAGAAAATAAATATTTGTAATGCTCTGGGCATAGTGGGTCCGAAGTCAGGCGCAGGAAGCAGAGAGTACAGGGTAGTGCTATTTATTGCACACACGGCGAACATAAGCCACCCCACGAAACACAGGGCGCACACAAAACAAACAAATAAACACGGGGACTCAAACAGTCCGGAGAAAAATTCACGAATGAAATACGTCAACATCGAATGTGCTCAGAGCAACACAAAACAATCCCTCACAAAGAGCAGGTGGGCCTACTGGCTAACATAGCTCAACTAATCAGCCTACACACAAAAACAGGTGAAACCAATAAACAGAAAGGGGAAAAGGGATCAGTGGCAGCTAGTAGGCTGGTGTCTACGAGCGCCGAGCATCACCCAAACAGGAAGGGGAGACAATATTGTAAAACATGCATCCTGTTTGTAACAAGGCACTAAAGTAATACCGCAAAAAATGTAGCAAAGCAATTCACTTTTTTTTGGAGTTGATCTGTCCTCAATTATTAAAATCTGTAACTGTTTTAAAGTCACCATTGGCCTCGTGGTAAAATCATGTGGCGGTTTCCTTCCTCTCCAGCGATCGAGTTACGAAGGAAGCTTGTATTTGTGCTGCCTGGGTATATTGATACACCATACAAAGTGTAATTAATAACTTTGCCATCTCAATGGTCGTTCTGCCCCTGAACAAGGCAGTTAACCCACTGTTCCTAGGCCGTCATTGAAAATAAGAATTTGTTCTTAACGGACTTGCCTAGTTAAATAAAGGTAATAAATAAATGGGATATTCACTGTCAGCGAGGCATTGGAAAACATCCCTGGTGTCACGTTATATAAATGATTGGAGACAGGTATAGGAATACGTAATAGGGAATGTAGTAGGCTCAAGGGTGTGGGGTTTCCACGTCACCAAGTTCAATAGCAAAACATGCACCAGTAGCACAAATAGAATGCAAATGGGGAGTTTTAGGGATTTTGGTACACTGGGGAAGAAGGGGGAATTCACCAATCACCTCACAGTCCACAAGCCATTCTCTTTGTCCGTTCCGTTTTCCAGGGGTAATCCTCACACTCGGGTCCTCAGCCAATCCGGTCCGGTACACAAGGGGGGTAGTCCGACAGTCCAGGTCACAACGGGTAATCACACAGATATTATTCTCTCTTCTCCCATTCTTCATTACGCACTTTGCTCTCTCCTTACTCTGCCCCTTTGTGCAGGCCGCTTCCTCCTGCTTCCTTCTCACTCCCTGGCTTAACGAACCACAGCCTTGCCTCGTTGGGGCAGGAAGTCCATATAAGGTCCGGTGGTGGAGCCAGCGGGCTGCTAGATATCTCCCCTCACTAACCACTCCCCTTGCCTCTCCCTGCCATCTGCCACAGGAGTTTTAATACTCCACTCAAAAATACAACATGCTATGAAAGGCACTGGGATGAAGCCCAAAACAAACACGTATACAAAAACACAGGGATGTAACCCAAACAACAGAGCGAGGTTAAACCTCGAATAAATACAGGGACGAGACCCGTAATAACAATACACGAGACAAGACCCGTAATAACAATACACGGGACGAGACCCGTAATAACAATACACGAGACGAGACCCGTAATAACAATACAGTGGAAAAGGAGGGCATAGAGGGGACGAGACCCGTAATAACCGGTGCACCACAATACAAGGTGGAGAAAAGGGACCTCCATGTAGTCTTCCTCGACCTCGCCAATGCATTTGGTTCTGTACCCCATGAACTCCTGTGGTCTGCCTTCAGATTTTTCCACATACCGGACACCATCACAAACCTGGTGAAGTCGTACTTCCAGGATCTGCAGTTCTGCTTCACCACCTCAGAGTTCACCACCTCATGGCAGTGCCTGAATGTAGGTATAATGGCGGGATGTACCATTTCTCCGTTGGCATTCACAATGGCAATGGAGGTTATCATCAGATCCTCAAAATGGGTTGCTGGTGGACAGCGAGTCGACTCTGGTTTCCGCCTCCCTCCACTCAGAGCCTACATGGACGACATTACAACATTGACCACCACTGTCCCATGCACCAGGAGACTGCTCAGAAAACTTGAGGAGAACATCAGCTGGGCCCGTATGAAGATTAAACCATCCAAGTCACGCAGCATCTCGATTGTGAAGGGAGTACTCTCTGACCTGAAATTCTTCATCGGAGATGACCAAATCCCAACAGTGTCTGAGCAGCCGGTAAAAAGCCTTGGAAGGTGGTATGATGCAAGCCTGAAGGACAAAGACCAGGTGCAACAGCTGTGCAAAGACATCAGTAGTAGCCTACAGTCCATCGACAACACCCAGCTACCTGGAAAGTTAAAGGCCTGGTGTCTGCAGTTTGGTCTCCTACCCCGGGTGTTGTGGCCCTTAGCACTGTATGAGGTTCCAATCTCAACAGTGGAGAAGATGGAAGAGGAGTCACAGGCTACTTAAAGAAGTGGCTCGGAGTTCCACGATGCCTTACCACCATAGGCCTCTATGGAGATGGTGTCCTCAAGCTGCCCCTCACCAGTCTAACAGAGGAATTGAAGTGTGCAAAAACCAGGCTCCAGATGACACTGAATGAATCTCGAGACCCAGTGGTGAGCAACAACTCACCGACCTTGGCAACTGGGCGAAAATGGAGGCCAGGAAAAGCAGTCCAGGAGGCAACAGCAGCCCTCAGACATGCTGACATTGTGGGTCATGTTCAGCAAGGGAGAGGAGGCCTTGGGCTAACTAGCCGTGCTGCTTGGAGTAAGGCCACTGCACCCGAGCGGCGGAAGATGGTAGTGCAGGAAGTACGCCATCAGAAGGAGGCTGCAAGGTGGGCCAAGGCAGTCTCTCTTGCCAAACAGGGACAGTGGACTCGATGGGACAGTGTGGAGAAGAGGAAGATCAGCTGGAAGGATCTGTGGGCCATGGAAGCGAGGCGGTTGAGCTTTTCCATCAGAGCAACATATAACGTCCTTCCAACACCAGTTGGTATGGTGAAGATCCGGACTGTGCCCTCTGTTCCATGCCAGCCAACCTCAGGCACATTCTCACAGGGTGTAAAACAAGCCTCACCCAAGGACGCTACACTTGGCGTCACAATCAAGTCCTTAAAAACCTTGCGTCCGCCCTGGAGGACAAGCGAGCTGCCACCAACTCCCTACCACCCACAGCAGCATCACACTCCTTACGGACAAACTTTGTCCGCGAAGGGGCTAAACCACCGAAGAGCGGCTCTACACCATTAGAGCGAGACCAGCTGTGCTTGGCCCGCGACTGGAAAATGCTAGCTGACATTGGCCGGCAACTTGTGTTTCCTCTGAAGATCGCAACCACCACCCTAAGACCTGACATGGTGCTCTGGTCCCGTTCGCTCAATAAGGTCTTCATCATTGAGCTCACAGTACCCTGGGAGGACTCAGTAGATGAGGCTTATGAGCGAAAACATATGCGCTATGCTGATCTAGCTGCCGAAGCACGGCATCATGGCTGGAACACAGAAGTCCGACCAGTGGAGGTGGGCTGCAGAGGTTTTGTGGCAACATCTACAACCAGACTGCTTAGAGACCTGGGAATTAAGGGCCAGAGCCAGCGTTCGGCAATCAAAGCTGTATCGGAGGCGGCAGAAGGCAGCAGTCAGTGGCTCTGGATGAAGAGGAAAGACCCCAGCTGGGCCCCGAAGTGAGAGGGCCAGGAGGTATGCGGTCAACAATGCTTGACTCAGGGAGGAGGACGCCCCTGCCATGCATAGTCCCATGGGATGTTGGCTATCAACAACAAGGCAACTCCTATGACTAATTGGGAATGGGACGCAAGCATAGGATTGATCACCCTGTCGCTGGCCGCCTTTGGGGAGGGTGTATAGTGTGAAAGGCCGAAACACCCTAGGAACCAAAGGTACACTGCTGACGATGCGCTCCCCAAATTTCACCCTGCTCACTGTTCATTAACTCTTGGAAGTGCTTGCACAAAGGATAGTAACATCTCATCCTGTGTTCTTGGAATCATTCAGCTTTAATTTCTTTCATCACATTCCCACTGGGTCAGAAGTTTACATACACTCAAATAGTATTTGGTAGTATTGCTTTTAAATTGTTTAACTTGGGTCAAATGTTTCAGGTAGACTTCCACAAGCTTCCCACAATAAGTTGTGAATTTTGGCCCATTCCTCCTGACAGAGCGGGTGTAACTGAGTCAGGTTTGTAGGCCTCTTTGCTCGCACACACTTCTTCAGTTCTGCCCACAAATCTTCTATAGGATTGAGGTCAGGGCTTTGTGATGACCACTCCAATACCTTGACTTTGTTGTCCTTAAGTCATTTTGCCACAACTTTGGAAGTATGCTTGGGGTCATTGTCCATTTGCGACCAAGCTTCAACTTCCTGACTGATGTCTTGTGATGTTGCTTCAATATATCCACATCATTTTCCACCCTCATGATGCCATCTATTTTGTAAAGTGCACCAGTCCCTCCTGCAGCAAAGCACCCCCACAACATGATGTTGCCACCCCCGTGCTTCACAGTTGGAATGGTGTTCTTCGGCTTGCAAGCCTCCCCCTTTTCCTCCAAACATAACGATGGTCATTATGGCCAAACATTTTACTTTTTTCATCAGACCAGAGGACAATTCTCTAAAAAGTATGATTTTTGTCCCCGTGTGCAGTTGCAAACCGTAGTCTGGCTTTCTTACAGTGGTTTTGGAGCAGTGGCTTTTCCCTTGCTGAGCGGCCTTTGAGGTTATGTTGACATAGGAGTCGTTTTACTGTGGATATAGATACTTTATGTACCTGTTTCGGCCAGCATCTTCACAAGATCCTTTGCTGTTGTTCTGGGATTGATTTGCACTTTTCACACCAAAGTACGTTCACCTCTAGGAGACAGACCGCTTCTCCTTCCTAAGCGGTATGATGGCTGCGTGGTCCCATGGTGTTTATACCTGCGTACTATTGTTTGTACAGATGAACGTGGAACCTTCAGGCATTTGGAAATTGCTCCCAATGATGAACCAGACTTGTGGAGGTCTACAATTTTTTTTGAGGTCTTGGCTGATTTCTTTAGATGTTCCCATGATGTCAAGCAGAGAGGCACTGAGTTTGAAGGTAGGCCTTGAAATACATCCACAGGTACACCTCCAAAATGACTCAAATGATATCAATTAGCCTATCAGAAGCTTCTAAAGCAATTACATAATTTTCTGGAATTTCCAAGCTGTTTAAAGGCACAGTCAACTTAATGTATGTAAACTGCTGACCCACTGGAATTGTGATACAATGATTTATAAGTGAAATAATCTGTCTGTCAACAATTTTTGGAAAAATGTATTGTGTCATGCACAAAGTAGATGTCCTAACCGACTTGCCAAAACTACAGTTTGTTAACAAGAATTTTGTGGAGTGGTTGAAAAATGGGTTTTAATGATTCCAACCTAAGTGTATGTAAACTTCTGACTTCAACTGTATACAATTACAAATCAGGTGGAAATAGGAACCAGATGTGCGTAATAGACAAGACAGTCCGGGGTTGGTGGTAATGAACCAGTTCAGTGACACCTAGAAGCATGTGATGAAGACCTGGTGCATGGAATGAGCTGCAGTACCGGGGGAATCCGTGACACCTGGTATTTGTTTGAAATTCACTGCTCGACTGAGAGGACCTTACAATTATCTGTCTGTGTGAGGTACAGAGATGAGGTCATTCAAAAATCACGTTGAACACTATTATTGAACACAGAGTAAGTCCATGCAACATATTATGTGACTTGTTCAGCACATTTGTACTCCTGAAGTTATTTAGGTTTGCCTTAACAAAGGAGTTACATACTCAAGACATTTCAGCTTTAAAAATGTTGAAAAAACATAATTCCACATTGACATTATGGGATATTATGAGTAGGCCAGTGACAAAAAATCTCCTGGCTGTAATATAACAAAAAAGTCAATGGTGTGAATACTTTCTTAAGGCACTGCATGTACCAACGTCTTCAAGAGACCCACACATCTTCATTAATGAATCCCTTTGAAAACGGCCTATATTTATTTATTTATTTCACCTTTATTTAACCAGGTAGGCCAGATGAGAACAAATTCTCATTTACAACTGCGACCTGGCCAAGATAAAGCAAAGCAGTGCAACAAAAACAACAACACAGAGCTACACATGGGATTAACAAATGTACAGTCAAAATGTGTATACAGTGTGTGCAAATGAAGTAAGGAGGTAAGGCAATAAATAGGCGATGGTAGTGAAGTAATTACAATTTAGCAATTAACACTGGAGTGATAGATGTGCAGATGAAGATGTGCAAGTAGAAATACTGGTGTGAAAAAGAGCAGAAAAAAATTAACAAATATGGGATGAGGTAGGTTGTTGGTTGGATGGGCTATTTACAGATGGGCTGTGTACAGCTGCAGCGATCTGTAAGCTGCTCTGAGAGCTGATGCTTAAAGTTCGTGAGGGAGATTTAAGTCTCCAACTTCAGTGAATTTTGCAATTCGTTCCAGTCATTGGCAGCAGAGAACTGGAAGGATAGGGGGCCAAAGGAGGTGTTGGCTTTTGAGATGACCAGTGAAATATACCTGCTGGAGCGCATGCTACGGGTGGGTGTTGCTATGGTGACCAGTGAGCTGAGATAAGACAGAGCTTTACCTAGCAAAGACTTATAGATGACCTGGAGCCAGTGGGTTTGGCAACGAATATGTAGCGAGGACCAGCCAACGAGAGCATACAGGTCGCAGTGGTGGGTAGTATATGGGGCTTTGGTGACAAAACTGATGGCCCTGTGATAGACTGCATCCAATTTGCTGAGTAGAGTGTTGGCATCGATATGAGTCAGAAAGAGTTATTTTAGTGTCAAAATTTACTACAAAGTGTAAATAATATAATTTTGGTCGTAAATTGAGTTTGGAACATCTGTGCGTTACAACGGGTAAATGAAGGTTGGGTTTAATTTGCCGATCTCTTTTTGCCCACTAACATGGGGTGATTGCTCTTTATCGCATAGACAGTGAGACAGACCTGCCCAGCAGCTCCGACTTGGTTTACATAAGACAACACGTCGCACATTTTTTAACTTGCGAAATACTAAACCAAACAACTTAGTTAGATGTAAAATTGCACAACTAAAACATCCTTGGCAAACACATCAAAATAAATGACAGATTTCTTGACCTATCTTAGATTCATTCTAAGACACATTGAGGAAGTGAAATAGGTGTCCGCATTTACAGTGTCTCATGGGGGACAAACATCATTAAGCAAATGTGGAATCAGTCAAGAAACACACCTCCAAGACTGAAATCTCATTTTTCTAATGAGCAACAGAAAAACACGTGACAATCAGCGTGTTCAGTGACTCTTTAAGGATAGAATTCAAAGTAAGTGAGGCAAGCAGGTTGCATTCATTCCCTTTAGGCTGAGATAAGCCTGATGAAGAGGGGAGAGGCAGGGCAGGGCAGAGCTTGTTCTTGTATAAACAGACTAAAGCAGAGTTTGAGGTGCAGGGCCAGGCAGGCAGGCAGAGAGGCAGGCAAGAGGAGGAGGAGGACACCCGTTTATATTGGCCTTAGCAGCAGATGGTTGTCAGTTCACGGCCCCCCAGGGGAAAGCAGTCAGATGAGCCTCAATTAGGAAGTCACCCATGCACCGCTCGGCAACGCAACTCAAACGGCTCAGTATACCTCGCCCGCCTGCCTACGTGCTCACACACACATATGGACCCACATAGGCATGCACATACTGTATGTAGGCACACACACTCTTATAAGCGACTGCATGATATTCAGTCTACAACTCACCTTGTGCTCCAAAAACACAATTTCACCTCCATGAAGACCCATCACACATCCACTACTTGACTCCCTCAGCTCCTAGCTGCCCTATCACCCAAAACCTGTTATTACCTACAGTTACAAAAGCCCAAGCCTTCCCCCCAGCATACCACACATATACAACAGAATGGCATGAAGTATGCTACCTCCATATGCTTTTCGCAAGTGGAAAACTTTCCAGTTGTAAGTCTGACATGACCGTGTTCAAGTGCTTTTGATGTCGGAGCAATTCTTCAACCAATACAATTTAAAATAGCTAGCTAGATGAGCTAACATAAGGTTGCTAATAATAAAGTTAGCTAGCTTGCTTAACATTGACAATATGTGGGCATTTCCATGTAAAAGGACACCAGACTTCCATGGACATTGAAAAGTGATGTAAACTCTCTCACTTTTGTACATCCCCTTGGTCCGTACAATTGACCTTATTTTAGTGCCCCAAAAACGTAATACTTCCAGATCAACTGTAATGTCAATACCATTGTAAAGCACAATTTCTCCCCTTTCCAACAGAATCCATTACATGACCTAAACGCGGCCCGTTTCTGCATAATTCAAGCAGGCGACGAGCCCCGTCGGGTCTTTTTAAAAATGGCGGGTGGGGAAGCGAAACTAATGCGTGATCGTGAGAAGGAGATGTTGTGTGGGAAAATTGCTTTTTTCCCACTCGATCTGTCCAACTTATCACCTTATCGCCTCTAAAATGTAAATAAAACACTATAAAGAGTTTATATAATGTGTCATTACATAACTAGTTGAAGGTTTGTGTCGAATTTGAATCAGGTTTTTAGGGCGGTACTAAAGTGATCTTAGAAGTAAACAGCGGCTTTGAGAATGATGATCGCATGCAATGATGACGCAAAAAATGACTTGGTATCCCCTCCTTACCCCGTCACTGTCCATTTCTTGTTTTTAAAGGATGAGAGAAGTGCTACATCTGGTGGAGAGAGATTGTAAGACAGAAATAGTTGCTTTATGCGTGCTGTACGCTACGGCATGACACGTCACGATGTAACGGAGAGTCCGTTTTTTCAACTTTTCTCCAATACTATAGAGCCATTACCATGTCGATCAACACTTGAATAGAAACCTAGTTCACACCCCAGATTTTGAAGTCAACAACACAGTCGCTACAGTCCCATTAGTTTTCTTTGTAGCCTCGTTTGAATGTTGCGGTTGCGCACATTTGTAAGGAATGGGGTGAGTTTACGTTAGTTGAAATTTGTTCAGTCTGCTCTGGCCTTGATTTCAACATCCACAGATGTCGTTTTTTGGTACAGATCAGTTTTAGTTTCAACTTCTACAGATGTTGATTTTTGGTCCTGTCTGTACAGGCCTTGATTTGATCCAAACATACACGTCCATGATTGGTTCAGATTTGGTCCAGTTCAGACCAGACCAAATCTGAACCAATCATATACGTCTATGTTTCACAAGTTTGACGGGCATAGTATAGTACAGTACAGTAAAGTTTAAAAACAGTTGAGCCAAGTATTGTTCAGTACAGTACACTGTACAGTAGAGTAGACTAGAGTTCAGTACAGTACATAGTAGACCACACTAGAGTTGAGTACACTATAATGTACTGCATTGTATTGTATTGAACTACACTACTGTTCAAAAGTTTTAGAACACCTACTCATTCAGAGTTTTTCTTTATTTTTACTATTTTCTACATTGTAGAATAATAGTGAAGACATCAAAACTATGAAATAACACATTTGGAATCATGTAGTAACAACAAAGGGTTAAACAAATCTAAACATATTTTGTATTTGAGATTCTTCAAATGGCCACCCTTCGCCTTGATGACAGCTCTGCACACTCTGACTTGCCTAGTTAAATAAAGGTCCAAATAAAGCTGCTGCTTATGCTGTCTGACAAAATCACTATTTTAGCAGTTCTTCAAAGTAAATAAGGCATACTTTTTTGACTGCTGAATACCAACTATCAGTCACTTTGATCAGGGATGGGCAACTCCAGTCCTCAGGGCCCTGATTGGTATCACACTTTTGCCCCAGCCCACGCTAATACACCTGACTCCAATAATCAACAAATCATGATCTTCATTTTAGAACGCAATTAGTTGAATCAGCTGTGCTTGCTAGGGATGGGGAAAAAGTGTGACACCAGTCCGGCCCCGAGGACTGGAGTTGCCCATCCCTGACTTAGATCAAGTATTTTCAGGTAGAGATACCTCACAAAGAAATTGCTCTCTCTGTATCCCCTCTTGACCGTGCATTCTTCTCTCTTACGAGGCGTAAAAGAAACACAGACCTGACAAGGCTACCCACGCAATGGATTATGGTCATTGCAATTAATTATCATGTTTTCTGCGCTAAACGACAGTATGTAGTTTATCCATAGCGCGACGTACAATTGGCCCAGCATCGTCCGGGTTAGGTTTTGGCCCGGGGTTGGCTGTCATTGTAAATAAAAAATGTGTTAGCCTGTTGGAAACTACAACTCCCTTCTACATCTCACAGTTCCGGCATGTGATCTGAGTTATCTCTAGAGAAACTGCTGCGCAATGTACGCATTGAGCTCACAGAAAAAAAGAAAAAAAAATGGAATTCAAATAAAACATTTTGGTTAATCGCTCAGCACTAATGCAAATATATGTAGTAAAAGACATCTGTTACTTGTATTGGAAATATTACCGCTACTAATGTTTCTGGATGGCAGCCAACAGTGGTGATGACCGGTGATAATGGAGGAGTAAGTATATAATGTCACCCTGGCACTCAGGGAAAGAGAGATGCCAACCCCAGTTGTTTAACTGTTGCCTCACACTGACTCTTTGTCATTGACAACCTCAAAGTCCGAAAGTAATCCCTGTCTGTCTCCGGTCCGATTCCTTTGAAAAGAGAGCACCATTTTGTCGAAGTGTGTCCAAACAATGAGGGTTTTTGCTCCGGCCCTCAACCCCTCTCTCTCTCTCTCCATTCCTCCCTCCCTCTCTCTCTCTCTCTCTCTCTCTCTATCCATTCCTCTCTCTCTCTCTCTCTCTCTCTCTCTCTCTCTCTCTCTCTCTCTCTCTCTCTCTGGACCTCTAATTACACTGAAAGCTTTTCAGTGTCTCATTCCCAACCCCTCCTAACCTTCCCCCTCTCTTTTCCCTTCTCTCCCCTCTTCCTCCTTCCCGTCTCTTCTAACATCCTTTAGGAACACACACTACTTTTAACATAATTCAGCTCATTGTCTGCCTGGCCCCCTCCCCCTCCACCCTCCAGGGGACAAAGGGGCCAGGGAGACAGTGGTCCCCAGTGAGCCAGGTGTTCCTCAGGGCAAGGCCGCCGCTCTGTAATGGCTGCAGCCTGGTGCCTCTGCAGCTGCCCGCCGGCCCGGGACGCTTTTGTGTGACTCCCATTGTCAGCGCACACCCCTCGTCCATTCATGGCTCGAGCTAGAGGGAGGAGGGGTGGCAGCCACTTGCTTATCTTAGTGGCCTTTGGTGTGTGTGTGTGTGTGTGTGTGTGTGTGTGTGTGTGTGTGTGTGTGTGTGTGTGTGTGTGTGTGTGTGTGTGTGTGTGTGTGTGTGTGTGTGTGTGTGTGTGTGTGTGTGTGTGTGTGTGTGAATAAACACTTGCCGGAGGAGTGGGCTTGTGGTCACTGCTGTGCTCTTATTGGTCACTAGGCAGACTGTGTGTAATGTGGGAATGGTAGACACTGCAGCTCCATCTGTTCACACTCACATTGTTCAACCCTCCTGCCTTGGGACCAGACTGCAGCACTATCAAATCTAACATGCGTTGAGTTGAGTTGAGTTGGGACCACTGTGCTACAAGGAAGCTTGTTTCACTTCACCTCCCTTTGGATTTTTTGTCACTTTATTTATTCTCTGCTGGATACAGAGAACCTGGATTTTTATGTACCAGTGTCAACAAGTCCAAACTTGGAGAAAACTTGACAAAGCTGAGCCAGTCCCCCTGGCATGCTGGAAGGTTTTCTGTAAGGAGTGAATCTTTAGGAGTTCCTTCTGTTTTTGTATTGCAGCTTTACTTTTTCTTTGGAGCCTGTGGTAAGTCTTTTATGCTTTTAATACATTTGTATATAGGCCGTTGCATAGGTTCATATTATAGTTATAGCAGGTGTAAAAATTACATCTTAAATCTCATTGTGTTTTTTTGTCTGGTCTTGCAGTAATCCACTGCAGTTTGGTGCACAATTGTTCATTTTCCCCCTCAAACCTTTTCATACATTTTCAGAATTGATTATGTATGTTTGATTAAATGTTTTTGTTTTCTGAATTATTGGTGGTAAATAAAATCCTAAATTATCCCAGTTTGATGATTTGTTCATTTGATAACTCATGGATAAGTAGCCTATAATTGATATACTTTTCAATACAAGTATGCTATCAGTAAAACAGTAAGGACCTGCTGATTGTACTAAATGTAGCTCTATATTTCTCTTTGGAGCATAGCAAGCACCAGGGAATACACACACAGCCATAAAACAGTGTCAGCGGAGACGACACAAGATGGAGTGTGTCGGTGTAGAAGCCTGTCGTTTTGGGCTAAAGTTACAGTTTAGGATTGACATAGAATTATTGAATCCATCTAGTCAGACGCTTTCAGAGTCATCAGTTTTCATGTTTAATGACAGGGGAAAACAGGTCAGGGATTGCTGCCAATGACAATAAAACTGTACAAGTAATTGTTTTAAATTAGGGAACTTACTGTAGCTAAGTGTGACAGGCAATGAAAGTGAATTGGTAAAAACTCTGTCGAACTCTTGTTAAGGATTGTGAACTCTATGTTTTATAGTTATAGAAGTTATATAATTTTACTTTCACATACAGTAGTCTATGATGCAGTGGATATTTTGGGAACTCATTGTCAAATGTTATCATCTTGGGGGAAAATTAGACAAGGAAAGGAAATATGTTCAGTCAAGATATCAGTGTATTGTGCATATGAAACACACAGAGAGAGAGAATGGGGAGCAAGTCAGAATATAAAGTGAGTGAGTGACTGAGCATTATGGACATGTGCATGTCTGCGCTTACGGGTGAAAGTGAGGTCTACTCCCGGGTCACATGATGGTGGTGATATGTATCATCCTCTACTGTTCGCGCTCTGTAGAAGGATAAGCAAGACAGGACACCAGTTGCCGTGGTCCCCTGTGGTTTCAGAAGGCATCTGTTGCCCCTGCTGCCTATACACTCCCCCTCTCCCCATCTCTCTTTCACTCCTTCTAACTCCCCCCTTTGTCCCTGGCTTGGTGCAGACTTCAGAGTGGCATGGCTCAGCATCCTGAGTCTGACGTGGCCAAGGGGACTAGCTCAGGTCAGGTCTGCCCCAGCCCCAGGGGAGATAGCAGGGCCCTAGGGGGCTAACCCTGGCTCTCTCCCTCAGCAGGCTGGGACACTGAGGAGGAGCATGAGGCTGCAGCATCTGCTCAATGTAGTAGGACCTTAACTCCCACCTCTCTCTCTATCTCAGTGTTCATTTTCATGTCTAGATCTAGCTTGGCCTGTATTCCCATATTTCCATCACATTCTTTATCTTCCTTTTTATCTATCTCACCAGCTCCAGCTCCAGCTGGAAGTCTAGAATTACCTCTACCTCCACATATTTGCTGGGAGTACAAGAGGGGAGAGCAGGTTTGGAGGTTCTAGGACTGCGAGTGCCTGTGGTTATTGTTTGCAGTTTGGCTAACAGTTGTGTAGATTTTGTGAGTCATTGTTTTTCAGGAGGGGAAGTAAGGGCATTTGGGGGAAATATTGAATAGAAACTAGTTGTAAAGTCATCTGTAAGTACCCCGGTTCCAATCACAACTCATTGAGCTGATGTATTAGAGATCACATTTCTTCTTTAGATTTGAGATTTTATTGATTTTATTTTTATGGTGTCTTACATCTTTAGGATACCAAGCACACTGTATTTGTGGTAACAAAATAAAATAATCATATGGGGGAGGAGCCACAAAAAATCAGTTGCTTGCCGGTCTTCGTACACACAGCTAATTTCCTGTTTTACAGCTAATTTCCTGAGAAAAGTTTGTAGGTTTTAATGATATCGGAGTGAGACTGACTAACAAAATCAATGGGGACACCCCGGCCACTACTACACTTAAATAGTAGGCCACTAGAATAACTTACCAATCTAATTAAAGTGATCTGATATGGGCTAATTGAGTGACTATCAGTGACTGACATAACAAGAGAAAAACTGCCCGATGCACAACCAAATTTCAAAATTGCACCTTGTGTATTCTACAATTATTTTTTTTAAATTCTCCCCAATTTTGTGGTATTGAATTGTTTTTAGTAGCTACTATCTTGTCTCATCACTACAACTCCCATACAGGCTCGGGAGAGACGAAGGTTGAAAGTCATGCGTCCTCCGATACACAACCCAACCAAGACTAACTGCTTCTTAACACAGCGCGCATCCAACCCGGAAGCCAGCCGCACCAACGTGTCAGAGGAAACACCGTGCACCTGGCAACCTTGGTTAGTGTGCACTGCGCCCAGCCCACCACAGGAGTCGCTGGTGCGCGATGAGACAAGGACATCCCTACTGGCCAAACCCTCCCTAAACCGGACGACGCTGGGCCAATTGTGCGTCGCCCCACAGGCCTCCCGGTCGCAGCCGGTTACGACGGAGCCTGGGCGCAAACCCAGGGTCTCTGGTGGCACAGCTGGTTAAGGGCGCTGCAGTACAGCGCCCTTAACCACTGCGCCACCCGGGAGGCCGTATTCTACTATTTTAACTTGCAACAGTAAGTTGAGACCCCGAATGAGGAGCTCAGTCGGGGGGAGGCCTTCAAAACGACTTCAAAATAGACTTCACCCTTGTCTATTCCTGGCCAGGTTCCCATCCCTGATATATACAGTGTATACATATTGTGTATACCAAACATTAGGAACACATTCATAA
Organism: Oncorhynchus tshawytscha; assembly: GCF_018296145.1. Classification (NCBI taxonomy): domain Eukaryota; kingdom Metazoa; phylum Chordata; class Actinopteri; order Salmoniformes; family Salmonidae; genus Oncorhynchus; species Oncorhynchus tshawytscha. The sequence continues at coordinate 27,237,946 of NC_056454.1, forward strand.
ATATTGATTTGCACCTCCTGTTGCCCTCAGAACAGCCTCAATTGTTGACTCCAATACTTCTCACAGTTGTGTCAAGTTGACTGTATGTCCGTTGGGTGGTGGACCATTCTTGATACACACGGGAAACTGGTTGAGCGTGAAAAACCCAGCAGCATTGCAGTTCTCAACATAAAACTGGTGTGTCTGGCACCTACTACCATACATCGTTCAAAAGCACTTACATTTTGTGTCTTGCCCATACACCCTCTGAATGGCACACATACACAATCCATGTCTCAATTGTCTCAAGGCTTAAAAATCCTTCTTTAACCTGTCTCCTCCCCTTCATCTACACTGATGGAAGTGGATTCAAGTGACATCAATAAACTATCATAGCTTTCACCTGGATTCACCTGGTCAGTCTATGTCATGGAAAGAACAGGTGTTCTTAATGTTTGTACACTCAGTGTTTATGTGCATTTATAAACAGGGTGGTTCGAGCCCTGAATGCTGACTGGCTGACAGCCATTGTATATCAGACCATATACCACGGGTATGACAAAACATTTATTTTTACTGCTCTAATTATGTTAGTGACCAGTTTATAATGCCAATAAAGCACCTCAGGGGTTTGTGATATATGGCCAATATACCATGGCTAAGGGCTGTGTCCAGGCACTCCACGATGCGTTGCTATATACCACATGTCCTCGGGTTAAATTGCTTAAATAGACAGTGCATTCGTAAAATATTCAAACCCCTTGACTTTTCCACATTTTATTACGTTAAAGCCTTATTCTAAAATAGATTAAATTGTTTTTTCTCTCATCAAACTACATACAATACCCCATGATGACAAATCCAAAAAAAGTTTTTAGAAATCTCTAAAGTTCTAAAGTTTTTAGAAATAAAAAAAATGGCAATATCTCATTTACATAAGTATTCAGACCCTTTACTCAGTACTTTGTTGAAACACCTTTGGCGGCGATTACAGCCTTGAGTCTTCTTTGGTATGACCCTACAAGCTTTGCACACCTATATTTGGGAAGTTTCTCCCATTCTTCTCTTCAGATCCTTTCCAGCTCTGTCAGGTTGGATGGGGAGCATTGCTACACAGCTATTTTCAGGTCTCTCCAGAGATGTTTGATCGTGTTCAAGTCCGGGCTCTGGCTGGGCCACTCAAGGATATTCAGAGACTTGTCCCGAAGCCACTCCTGCATTGTCTTGGCTGTGTACTTAGGGTTGTTGTCCTGTTGGAAGGTGAACCTTTGCCCCAGTCTGAGGTCCTGAGCGCTCTGGAAGAGGTTTTCATCAAGGATTTCTGTACTTTGCTCCGTTCATCTTTGCCTCGATCCTGACTAGTCTCCCAGTCCCTTCCCCTGAAAAACATACCCACAACATGATGCTGCCAACAGCATGCTTCACCGTAGGAATGGTGCTAGGTTTCCTCAAAACGTAACGCTTGACATTCAGGCCAAAGAGTTCGCTCTTGGTTTCATCAGACCAGAGCATCTTGTTTCTCAGAGAGTCTTTAGGTGCCTTTTGGCAAACTCCAAGCGGGCTGTCATTTGCCTTTTACTGAGGAGTGGGTTCCGTCTGGCCACTAACATAAAGGCCTGATTGGTGGAGTGCTGCAGAGATGGTTGTCCTTCTGGAAAGTTCTCCCATCTCCACAGGGGAACTCTAGAGCTCTGTCAGAGTGACCATTGGGTTCTTGGTCACCTCCCTGACCAAGACCCTTCTGCCCCGATTGATCAGTTTGGCCGGGTGGCCAGCTCTAGGAAGAGTCTTGGTGGTTCCAAACTTCTTACATTTAAGACTGATGGAGGCCACTATGTTCTTGGAGACCTTCAATCCTGCAGAAATAATTTGGTACCCTTTCCCAGATCTGTGCCTCAACACAGTCCTGTCTCTGAGCTCTACGGACAAGTCCTTCGACCTCAAGGCTTGGTTTTTGCTCTGACATGCACTGTCAACTGTGGGACCTTATATAGACAGGTATGTGCCTTTCCAAATCAAGTCCAATCAGTTTAATTTACCACAGGTGGACTCCAATCAAGTTGTAGAAACATCTCAAGGATGGTCAATGGAAACAGGATGCACCTGAGCTCAGTTTTGAGTCTCATAGCAAAGGGTCTGAATACTTATGTAAATAAGGTATTTCTGTTTTTATTTTGAATAAATTTGCTAACATTTCTAAAAACGTGTTTTTGGTTTGCCATTATGGGGTATTGTGAGTAGTTTAAAAAAATGTAATCCATATTAGAATAAGGTTGTAACGTAACAAAATGTGAAAACGTCAAGGGGTCTGAATACTTTTTGAAGGCACTGTATATATACATTCATACAAAAAACAATTGGAAAACCAAAACCTGCCATTTTATTATATATTTTATCTTGTCGTATCTTCTTCCATGCTTTAAAAATACAGTTTGCAACAAAGATCTTATTTTATAAATAATCATTCAAGTTTCTCTTTATATCTAATCCAGAATAGTTCTGGTTTCTATTGTTGCATTTGATCAAATAAGGTCAACCTTAAATCATCATATAAAGCACAGTAAAATAAAGAAGCAATGGACACAGTCCTCTATATATGAGTCAAAGGACCAAAGGGTGTTCATTGATCTGGTCGCAAAAGCCTTGAACCTCGCAACATTCTAATTTCAGTTCAGTGTCTATTCAGCCGTGGTCTTTCACATCTAACTCTAGTAACATTACTGGACTGTGCACTGCACTGCTTATCTCAAAGACAATTTAGCATATCTTCTTACTGATACAATTTCTCTCATATTTATGCAACTTACAGAAAGAAGTCTGTCCCAGGAAGTTATAGGGAGAATGTGTAGATCTGACCTCATTATCCACTGGCTGTGGAAGATTTTAATTGTGTCTGTGTTTGTTTGGAAGATTGTTTGTGTAAAAAATTGTAGGTTGTGTGTTTATGCTACAAAAGAGAATAGGAATGTGTGTGCTCGTGTGTGTGTGTGTGTATGAGTGTGTGTTGTATCATGTTTAAACACTTGCGAAATCAGACTGATGAGCAGTAACTCGGGCTCACACCAGTACGCTTGTTCTGATTCTAACAGGGTCGTTGAGTGTGTGTGTGTGTGTGTGTGTGTGTGTGTGTGTGTGTGTGTGTGTGTGTGTGTGTGTGTGTGTGTGTGTGTGTGTGTGTGTGTGTGTGTGTGTGTGTGTGTGTATTGGTATATGTGTATGAGTGTGTGTTGTATCATGTTTAAACACTTGCGAAATCAGACTGATGAGCAGTAACTCGGGCTCACACCAGTACGTTTGTTCTGATTCTAACAGGGTCGTTGAGTGTGTGCGTGTGTGTGTGTGTGTGTGTGTGTGTGTGTGTGTGTGTGTGTGTTTGAATAGCACCAGCCTCCGTCTGTGTACGCCACACGGCCTGCGGAACAATGCTCCATCGGAGGAGTCCAGATTGGGATGGCAGCTGCTTTATTTGGGGATGGCAAGCCAGACATACTTTAGCCCCCCCATATCACCCACCACCCCCAGCCCCTGACCCCCCTCACACACACATATGCACACACTGTCGCTTTCTTTGTGCCCCTTTTTGTTGTTGGAGGGTTAAATTATTCAATCTCTCTTGTGGCATTCATGAGGAGCCACAGTGAGGCAGCAGCTTGGTTCTGAGAGGCAGGTCAATAGGGGTACTGAGACTGGTACTGAGACCCTACCTTTACCCTAATTATACATGCATGCAGACACACACACACTTACACACACTGATATACCAATCCAGAAATTGCCTTTGATGTGCAGTAGTTTTGTGTAACTTAAAATACAGGGCTATAGGACAACTGTCTGTGCGCATTGATTAAATAAATCAACACAACTGAATCAAACAAGTGCTGGTCTCCTTATATGCCCTTATCATGGGATTATTCCTTTCATGTCTTATTATATACATGCATGCAGACACACACACACTTACACACACTGATATACCAATCCAGAAATTGCCTTTGATGTGCAGTAGTTTTGTGTAACTTAAAATACAGGGCTATAGGACAACTGTCTGTGCGCATTGATTAAATAAATCAACACAACTGAATCAAACAAGTGCTGGTCTCCTTATATGCCCTTATCATGGGATTATTCCTTTCATGTCTTATTATAGAACCATTTTAAACACTGTGTATTGAGGAAATAGTCGAAAGCACATTCCACCCTTGTCTCTTACTGTCCACATTCCACCCTTGTCTCTTACCGTCCACATTCCACCCTTGTCTCTTACTGTCCACATTCCACCCTTGTCTCTTACTGTCCACATTCCACCCTTGTCTCTTACCGTCCACATTCCACCCTTGTCTCTTACTGTCCACATTCCACCCTTGTCTCTTACCGTCCACATTCCACCCTTGTCTCTTACTGTCCACATTCCACCCTTGTCTCTTACCGTCCACATTCCACCCTTGTCTCTTACCGTCCACATTCCACCCTTGTCTCTTACCGTCCACATTCCACCCTTGTCTCTTACTGTCCACATTCCACCCTTGTCTCTTACCGTCCACATTCCACCCTTGTCTCTTACTGTCCACATTCCACCCTTGTCTCTTACCATCCACATTCCACCCTTGTCTCTTACCATCCACATTCCACCCTTGTCTCTTACTGTCCACATTCCACCCTTGTCTCTTACTGTCCACATTCCACCCTTGTCTCTTACCGTCCACATTCCACCCTTGTCTCTTACCGTCCACATTCCACCCTTGTCTCTTACCGTCCACATTCCACCCTTGTCTCTTACCGTCCACATTCCACCCTTGTCTCTTACCGTCCACATTCCACCCTTGTCTCTTACCGTCCACATTCCACCCTTGTCTCTTACCGTCCACATTCCACCCTTGTCTCTTACCGTCCACATTCCACCCTTGTCTTTTACCGTCCACATTCCACTTAGTCTGCAACACAGTGAACACAACACACACATCCTAGCGTACATAACATGCTTAGATATACAGTAGAAATATATATTTTAATACAGTAAGTAAGTGAAGCCCATGCCTGTAAAGCAGGAGCCCTGGGCCCCCAGATTAGTGTGTCACTGTGCTCTGATGATGCTGGGACACATGTCCTTTTTAAAGGGGTCACTGAAAAACTAGGAGGCAGGTCCATTAGAACAGTTCTTTCTCTGTTTCAGTCAATCACAAACCCCTGCTGGGACTGCAAGCGACACCTGTTCCTAGTTTAAATATCAGGTGGTGGATGGTAAGAGTTCCCCCCAAAAAAGCATTCATACGGCGTTTTCCTGTATGGGTGTAGGTGCAATGTAGAGTATATTATTGAGGGCCAAGTCAGCTATGTTTGTGTCTTGGCATGGTGTGTTGTTATCACCAACGTTGATTGAGAGCTTTTCTGACTGCTGAGCTTAGCACTGCAAAAATGCTAATCAGTGGAAGTGAACAATGGAGATTGTGGTTTTAAATGGAAATGCTTGTGGTGTGTCATTCAGCCTAATACTTGAGAAGCTCTATTACAGCTCAGGTTACTCACTAAGAGCAATTTCTCTCACCCTGAAGCATGGGTGTTGGAGGGGAGGGCTGGGTCCAGTGATTAACACTGGCTGTTATAAAGTAGCTCAACAAGTTAGAAAATGTGACTTAAATCACTTGGGGGCTAATTGTAACATTATGAAATGTTCAGATAGAAAAGCACAGAAAATTCTCCAGATTTCAAGGTGGAAACCGGTCTAACCAATGGGGTAACTTTTTTGCCCAGCCCTCTCCACCAGGCTTCCGTCCCAGGATTGGTCAGAGAGCAGCCCATCAGCAGCAGTGACAGTGGGGTTGTCCAGGGTCATCTGAGGTCAGAGGTCCGGGGTCAGAGGCTGGATGTATAAGACGGCTTCATGGGCCTGAAGGACCATCTGGAGGATGGAACAGGCCACAACCTCAATCTGGGGCTGGATTTGGACTACCTCCATGTGGAAGGCACCGACCGCCAGGCCAGCTTGAGTGCCACAGCCGGCACTCACTCAGGAGTTTTGGAGGGGGAAGAGTCACCGGTGGGAGGCACCCATAGCAGTGTCAGTAGTAGCAGCATCAGCAGTAGTAGTAGTAGTAACTCCTCTGAAGAAAGTGCTGCGTCGGACAGCGAAGATGAGCGGGGGATCCACCATGGCACTGGTTCTGGCGCTGAGACCCCCCATCCGCACCCCTGTCACCCTGCTGGACTGGGCCTGCCACAAAGCCCCCCCCCTAGGGACCCCAAACTCCCCACCGACCCCCTCACAGAGTATCGCTCCAAGATGGAATTTGCCCTGAAGCTGGGCTACTCTGAGGTGCTGGTTTTGCTGGTGCTGCGGAAGCTAGGGCCTGACGCCCTCATCAACGACATACTGGGAGAACTGGTCAAACTAGGCACCAGGACAGAGACGGAGGAGGCAGGGGAGTCTGCCGCCTCCCAGTCGTCCTCCTCCTCCTTATCCTCCCCCTCTCTGGACTCCTCCAGACTGGACTGCTCCTCCCAGCTTCTGTTGGATGACAAGGAGAACATCAGGCCTGTGGTGGTGGATGGGAGTAACGTAGCCATGAGGTGAGTCAACACAAACTGCTGCTGCATTCAGAAACACTTTACCTAGGTTCCTTTTCTGTCTGTAAGACCTCATACACTGCTCTCTTGATCTATAGTATTATACAAATAAACAAAAACACATGTCATGATCATGAATTTGTGTGCGTTTCTCCACAGTCATGGGAATAAGGAAGTGTTCTCCTGTCATGGCATCCAGCTGGCTGTTGATTGGTTCTTGGAGCGTGGTCACCGTGACATCACTGTGTTTGTGCCCGCCTGGAGAAAGGAACAGTCCAGACCGGATGCCCTCATCACAGGTAAACCAGCACTTCCATGTCCACTCCCAACATCCCCCCTCCAAACCCCTACCACCTTATTTTGTTCAAACCCCACCCTCACACCTGTTCTAAATCTCCCAACATCTGGGTCTTCTCAATGACAATAACACCAATAATACATTTTTGGTAATTGAGGAGGCTCAAATTTAAGGTCATTAACCATTTATAAAAATATTTTCTAAAGCGATATGATTAATCATTTTGCTCACAATGTAATTTCCCTTCATTTAAATGGAGTAACACCAATGAATCTTTGTATTTAGACATACCAAATGATCAATGGAATCCCTTAAATTCTGACATACTTAAAAGGGTCTAAGGATTTGGTAGGTTACTTTCTAAATGGAATCTGTTACAGTTACTAGTAACAGATTACAGTTATTCATTTTTTTATCAGTAATGTAATTTTTGTATTACACAAACTCAGTAACGTAATCTGATTACTATCATTTACTTTTAGGTTACTTTCCTCTTAATAGGCGCAGGTTAGTAGTTGGCACAGCCACAGAGTCATCAAATCTGATTTTAAAGCTAACCCTAACCCTGACCTTAACCACACTGATAACCCTAATGCCTAACATTAAATTAAGACCAAAAAGCTCATTCTGCTTAAGAGGCATTAGAATAAGACACAAATGTATATTACCAATTGAAAATCTATTGCAAGACAAATCAATGTTAGAGTTTACATAGTTGGCCATAAATGGATGTTCCGTTTAACTTTATGGGTTGGTTATGTAGGCTTCTACTTACCCATTGCTGTCTACTACTAGGATAGATCTTTACATAAAAAACAACAACAGAGTCTGTCAGATTTTCAGTCATTCCAATTGATTTAATAGCCTTTTATCTTCAAAAATAGGACTTGGAAATATGGAAATCATGATTAGAAAAATTGTTTTACCTGAGCATAACCCAAAAACTAAGGACTATTTAGTCTAGCCTTTTGTTTATGATTTCTTTTGTCATGGAGGACTCATTGGGCTCATTGCTTCAAGTTGAAAAATAAATACTGCTCTCAGATTGGCATGCTTTGAGCACAACAGAAAAGTGCTATTTGCCTGTGAAAAATGTATTCCATATGTTGCATTTGCTATAGGCCTATTGTTTGTTTTTGTTGGTGATAATTTGCAGCTGTTTAAAGGAGTAGTTCACTATTTAAGCTTGTAGTGGCTTATTAAAGAATATTGATCCATGGATTACAATTTCTCCCGAGTGGCACAGCGGTCGAAGGCATTGCATCTCAGTGCAAGAGGCGTCACTACAGTCCCTGGTTTGAATCCAGGCTGTATCACATCCGCCTGGGATTGGGAGTCCCATAGGGCGGTGAACAATTGGCCCAGCGTCGTCCGGGTTTGGCCGGGGTAGGCCGTCATTGTAAATAAGAATTTGTTCTTAACTGATTTGCCTAGTTAAATAAAGGTTCCATTCTCCTGGCCCATAGACTACTTTCAGGGTGATGAACCATCTAACATCAAGTTTTAAATAGTAAACTACTCTTTCAATCCCATCAAAAGTGTGCAAGTTTGAGAATGTCAGTTAGGTTAAGAGAATTTTCTTTTTGAATCAGCATTAAGAATCAGCATTAATGAGATTGAGCAATAGGCTAAAAGCCCCTTCTTAAATGAAACTTGTTTTTGACAGTATGGAGCACAATACCACGAGGGAGTTTAGAAGGGAGGAATTCAAACTGTTATTCCACAGGCTGTGATCCATACTATACAGCTGTTCCAAGAGAACATTTTTCACTGGCTGTCCACAGGCTCGTAGGCTATTCATTACGTCGATTCTGTTGCAAAACATTTCTTAAATGGAAGCAAATGTAACGAAATGTGGAGGGACCTACCTGAATTTGTCCAATAGAAACTCTCGTTTTGCTCTGTTTGCTTCGATTTGATTCTTAAACGGTAAACGGTTTCCGTAATTAATACACCCCTGGTCATAAAAACAATGATTGATAGGCAGCTTATATTTCTTCAATTCAACCATCATTGGGTTAAAATACACATATACTGGACGTACATTTGTGAACAGCCATCCACAACAACCACAATCCCTAAGGCGCAAATACAGTGCCTTGCGAAAGTATTCGGCCCCCTTGAACTTTGCGACCTTTTGCCAGATTTCAGGCTTCAAACATAAAGATATAAAACTGTATTTTTTTGTGAAGAATCAACAACAAGTGGGACACAGTCATGAAGTGGAACGACATTTATTGGATATTTCAAACTTTTTTAACACATTTAAAAACTGAAAAATTGGGTGTGCAAAATTATTCAGCCCCTTTACTTTCAGTGCAGCAAACTCTCTCCAGAAGTTCAGTGAGGATCTCTGAATGATCCAATGTTGACCTAAATGACTAATGATGATAAATACAATCCACCTGTGTGTAATCAAGTCTCCGTATAAATGCACCTGCACTGTGATAGTCTCAGAGGTCCGTTAAAAGCGCAGAGAGCATCATGAAGAACAAGGAACACACCAGGCAGGTCCGAGATACTGTTGTGAAGAAGTTTAAAGCCAGATTTGGATACAAAAAGATTTCCCAAGCTTTGAACATCCCAAGGAGCACTGTGCAAGCGATAATATTGAAATGGAAGGAGTATCAGACCACTGCAAATCTACCAAGACCTGGCCGTCCCTCTAAACTTTCAGCTCATACAAGGAGAAGACTGATCAGAGATGCAGCCAAGAGGCCCATGATCACTCTGGATGAACTGCAGAGATCTACAGCTGAGGTGGGAGACTCTGTCCATAGGACAACAATCAGTCGTATATTGCACAAATCTGGCCTTTATGGAAGAGTGGCAAGAAGAAAGCCATTTCTTAAAGATATCCATAAAAAGTGTTGTTTAAAGTTTGCCACAAGCCACCTGGGAGACACACCAAACATGTGGAAGAAGGTGCTCTGGTCAGATGAAACCAAAATTGAACTTTTTGGCAACAATGCAAAACGTTATGTTTGGCGTAAAAGCAAGACAGCTCATCACCCTGAACACACCATCCCCACTGTCAAACATGGTGGTGGCAGCATCATGGTTTGGGCCTGCTTTTCTTCAGCAGGGACAGGGAAGATGGTTAAAATTGATGGGAAGATGGATGGAGCCAAATACAGGACCATTCTGGAAGAAAACCTGATGGAGTCTGCAAAAGACCTGAGACTGGGACGGAGATTTGTCTTCCAACAAGACAATGATCCAAAACATAAAGCAAAATCTACAATGGAATGGTTCAAAAATAAACATATCCAGGTGTTAGAATGGCCAAGTCAAAGTCCAGACCTGAATCCAATCGAGAATCTGTGGAAAGAACTGAAAACTGCTGTTCACAAATGCTCTCCATCCAACCTCACTGAGCTCGAGCTGTTTTGCAAGGAGGAATGGGAAAAAATTTCAGTCTCTCGATGTGCAAAACTGATAGAGACATACCCCAAGCGACTTACAGCTGTAATCGCAGCAAAAGGTGGAGCTACAAAGTATTAACTTAAGGGGGCTGAATAATTTTGCACGCCCAATTTTTCAGTTTTTGATTTGTTAAAAAAGTTTGAAATATCCAATAAATGTCGTTCCACTTCATGATTGTGTCCCACTTGTTGTTGATTCTTCACAAAAAAATACAGTTTTATATCTTTATGTTTGAAGCCTGAAATGTGGCAAAAGGTCGCAAAGTTCAAGGGGGCCGAATTTCGCAAGGCACTGTAGCTAAATGAGAAAGCAGCAGTGTGTTTCACATCAAATTCTTTTCTTTTGGGGTTTTGCTATAGGCCACCAAGTGCTAACAGTCAGTATCTAAATCATATGTGTGAAATGCTTGATAGTGTATGTGATGTAAACAGAGAGGTCTACTTTCTTGCATACCTGAATTTTGACTGATTTTCATCAAGCTGTCCAGTCAAGAGGAAGCTTCTCCCTGTAACCAGTGCCTGTAATCTGGTTTTGGTTATTAATCAACCTACCAGGGTGTTTACAAACACTACAGGAACAACATCATCCACATGTAACAATCACATTTGTACTAATACTGTAGAACATAGTTCTAAAGCTGTATCCGTAACCATTGAATGGAGTGATCACAATATAGTCTATATCCAGGAAAGCCAAAGTTCCAAAAGTTGGGTCAAAATAGTGTAAAAGAGATCATACAAAAGATTTTTGCTGTGACTCTTATGTGGATGATGTTAAAAAATATATTGTTTGTCTGATGTGATTAATAAGGAGCATCTAGATGCTGCACTTGAGGAATTTATGAAATTGCTTCTTCCAATTATTGATAAACATGCACCTGTTAAGAAACTGACTGATAGAACTGTTAAGGCTCCATGGATTGATGTGGAATTTAAAAACTATATGGTTGACGTACCGATTTCATGGCACATGGTTTATGAAAATCAACGTAAAACGACGTTGGATTCAAAACTTAACATTTTTCAATTTGAATTATTATACAGAATTTTTGCAACCAATGTATTGTTATTTATATGGGGGATACAACATTTTCAGCTCTACAGATTTTGCTGCGAAGAGGCAGAATCATTAGATAATTTGTTTTGGTACTGTCCATATGTAGCTTGTTTTTGGTCACAGGTCCAGGAATGGCTGAAGAATTGCAATATTTACTTGGAGCTAACTCTGCAGATAGCACTACTGTGCGATCTAAAAAGTCATAGTCAATCGATCAACAATATAATAATACTTTTAGCAAAAATGTTTATTTTCAATTTACAATCTGTAGAAACAATGAGAATAGAAAGTTCAGAACTTTTGTGAAACATCACAGCACAGTTGAAAAATATATGGCAAATAGAAATCCAATGTGGATGGTGTTAAGAGATAGATGGGAGGGGTTGAATGGAGCTGAAGGTTGGGATTAATAACAACTAATAACAACAAGATTACTAATGTAAAACATACTGTGCCCGTAAAACCTATATAGGTTAAGAACCTTTTTGAAAGAGCACAGTTTGAAAGATATGGCAAATAGATATCAAAACGGATCGTCATCATAAATATATGGGAGAGGTTGAGGGTAGAGGAAGGACAAGAGTAAAAACAAACAAAATAAAACTATTGTAAAATAGACTGTGTCCATAAAATGTACATAGTATGTATAAGCTGGAAATACAGGCCTAAGCGTTGTTTTTCACTATTTGCTCCAATTGGGGGAGGGTGGTATGGTTGGAGGGTAGTAAAGGAAATATATATATTTTTAAAGATATGTATACAGTATGTATATGTATTTATATGTATGTGTGCATGTGTATATGTATGTATTTATGTATCTGTATGTATGTATTTATGTATCTGTATGTATGTATATGTATATATAGAGAGATTTAATATTTAACATTGCAGATAGATTGTAGCTTCCATCAATGTTATTGTCTGCATTACTGCCAATCCCCCATTGATGGAAGCTACAATCTATCTGCAATATTAAAGCTGATCTACCCCCTACACTTTTGGAAATTATGTGACCCCACTTAACAAAAATAAGAAGAAACTGTATTGTGAAGCCAAGACCAATGATATAAAGAATGATGGAAAGAATTTAGGAGTACTTTAAATAAAATTATGGGCAGAAATACAAATTCAACTCGATCTTTCATTGAATCTGATGGCTTCTTCATCACAAAACCATTTGATGTTGCCAATTATTTTAATGATTACTTCATTGGCAAAGGGGGCAAACTTAGGCAGGAAATGCAAACTACTGAACAGTGAGCCATCGTATCCATGCATAAAAAAGAAAGTTGGAATTTTGTCAAGTTGGTGTGGGAGAGGTAGATTTGTTTTTGTTATCGATCAATAATGACAACCTCCTGGCATTTACAACTTAGATGGAAAGCTACTGAGGATGGTAGCTGACTCTATAGTCATATATTTAATCTGAACCTAGAGGAAAGTCTTTGTCCTCAGGCCCGGAGGGAAGCCAAAGTAATTCCGTTACCCAAGAGTGATAAAACGGCCTTTACTGGTTCTAACAGCAGACCTATAAGCTTGCTGCCAGCTCTTAGCAAACTGCTGGAAGCAATTGTGCTTGACCAAATACAATGATATTTCTCTGTAAACAAATTAACTACAGACTTTCTGCATGCTTAAAGAGAAGGGCACTCAACATGTACTGCACTGACACAAATTACTGATGATTGGTTGAAAGAAATTGTTAATAAGAAGATTGTGGGAGCTGTACAGTTAGATTTCAGTGCAGTGTCAAACAGTGTGGTGTGTGGTGAACCGCAGGGCAGCTCTCTAGGCCATCTGCTCTTTTCTGTTTTTACCAATGACCTGCCACTGGCATTAAACGAAGCATGTGTGTCCATGTATGCTGACGATTCAACTATATACACATCAGCAACCAGAACTAACGAAGTCACTGAAACCCTTAACAAAGAGTTGCAGTCTGTTTTGGAATGGGTGGCCAGCAATAAACTGGTCCAGAACATCTCTAAAACTAAGAGCATTGTTTTTGGTACAAATCATTCCCTAAGTTCTAAACCTCAGCTGAATCTGGTAATGAATGGTGTGGCTGTTGAACAAGTTGAGGAGACTAAATTACTTGGTGTTACCTTAGATTGTAAACGGTCATGGTCAAAACATATAGATTCAATGGTCGTAAAGATGGGGAGAGGTCTGTCCGTAATAAAGAGATGCTCTGCTTTTTTCACACCACACTCCAAAAAGCAATATCTTGATTATTGTCCAGTCGTGTGGTTGAGTGCTGCAAGGAAAGACTAGTTAAGCTGCAGCTGGCCCAGAACAGAGTGGCACGTTTTGCCCTTCATTATTTGACCTAGATAGTTTGTGTGTGTGTATTGATATGTAGGCTAGGTGTGCCTTTTGTATTTTAAAACATGTATGTAGTTCTGTCCTTGAGCTGTTGTCTATTAATGTTCTGTATTACAATATGTTATGTTTCATGTTTTGTGTGGACCCCATGAAGAGTAGCTGCTGCTTTTGCAACAGCTAATATGGATCCTAATATGAGGATCCTAATAAAATACCAAATACCAATACCAATGTGTTATGTAGCCTATAATAGGTCTGTGATACACCGCATGGCCAAAAGTATGTGAACACCTGCTCATCGAACATCTCATTCCAAAATCATAGGCATTAACATGGAGTTGTTCCCCCCTTTGCTGCTATAACAGCCTCCACTCTTCTGGGAAGGCTTTGCACTGGATGTTCGAACATTTCTGCAGGGACTTGCTTCCATTCAGCCACAAAAGCATTACTGAGGTTGGACACTGATGTTGGGCGATTAGGCCTGGCTCGCAGTCTGTGTTTTATGGCTTTGAGGTCAGGGCTCTGTGTGGGCCAGTCAAGTTGTTCCAAACCGATCTCAAAAAAACATTTCTGTATGGACCTCCCTTTTTGCACGGGGTCATTGTCACAATGAAACAGGAAAGGGCCTTCCACAAACTGTTGCCACAAAGTTGGAAGCACAGAATCATCTAGAATGTCATTGTATGCAGTAGCGTTAAGATTTCCTTCACTGGAACTAAGGGGCCTAGCCTGAACTATGAAAAACAGCACAAGACCATTATTCCTCCTCCACCAAACTTTACAGTTTGCATTATGCATTCGGATAGCTAGCATTCCTCTGGCATCCGCCAAGCCCAGATTTGTCCACCGGACTCCCAGATGGTGAAGCGTGATTCATCACTCCAGAGAACGTGTTTCCACTGCTCCAGAGCCCAATGGAGGTGAGCCTTACACCACTCCAGATGACGCTTGGCATTGCACATGGTAAACTTAGGCTGGTGTGCAGCTACTCGCTCATGGAAACCCATTTCATGAAGCTCCCAGTTACTGTGCTGACGTTGTTTCCAGAGGCAGTTTGGAATAATCAGTGTTGCAACCGAGAACAGACGATTTTTTACGTGCTTCAAACGTGTGCAGACAGGAAGACGCATGAATCTCAGTTAAAGCATCCGAGCGAGCGAGACAGCGCCCCTCTCTCTCAATATGTGTAGATCATGTTTTTGATGCTGTCTGGACCAAAACAGTATGGCATGTCATACTATACTGAACAAAAATATAAATGCAACATGTAAAGTGTTGGTCCCATGTTTCATGAGCTGAACTAAAAGACCGCAGAAAAAGCTAATCTCTCTCAAATTTTGTGCACAGATATGTTTACATCCCTGTTAGTGAGCATTTCTCCTTGGCCAAGATAATCTGTCCTCCTGACAGGTGTGGCATATCAATAAGATGATTAAACAGCATGATCATTACACAGGGGCACTTTGTGCTGGGTACAATAAAAGGCCAATCTAATGAGCAGTTTTGTCACACAACACAATGCCACAGATGTCTCAATTTTTAAGGGAGCGTGAATTGGCATGCTGACTACAGGAATGTCCAACAGAGCTGTTGCCAAATAATTGAATGTTAATTTCTCTACCATATGCCGCTTCCAACGTCGTTTTAGAGAATTTGGCAGTACGTCCAACCGGCCTCACAACCGCAGACCATGTGTAACCACGCCAGCCCAGGACCGCCACATCTGGCTTCTTCACCTGCGAGATCATTTGAGACCAGCCACCCGGAGAGCTGATGAAACTCACAAGTATTTCTGTCTGTAATAAATGTTGTCGGGAAATACTCATTCTGAATTGACTGGGCCTGGTTCCCCAGTGGGTTGGCCTGGTTCCCCAATGGGTGTGCCCCTGCCCAGTCATGTGAAATCCAGAGATTAGGGCCTAATTTATTTATTTAAATTGACTGATTTCCTACTATGAACTGTAACTCAGTAAAATATTTGAAATTGTTGCATGTTGCATTTATATTTTTGGTCAGTATATTCCTGTCCAGACAACATGAGATATATGGGCTAAATATAGAGGGGGGCTGTTTCACATGCTCGGATACTTTCTCCGGTGACATAGTTTCAGTAGAGAAGAAGAGGAGAATCGAGAGGGTTCACTCTCGCCAAAATCTTTGCAGAATAAGCCCAATGCGTTTCTATGGGCATAATTTGCACACTTAAGCTTGTCGCCTGCCTTCCGCTTTTGGTACAAAGACTCCAATTGTTAGGGAGGAGACATCTCATCATTATATACAGATCTCTGGTTTCAGCCTCTTGCAAATTGGAAATGAAAGTTGGCAGGATTACAGTGCTTTGTTAGGATGCTGGATTCCCATAAAGTAAATTGATGTTATGACAAAAATGATAGGCTATAATTACTCCTGTCTAAATAATATAATTCAAAATACTTCACCAGGGAGCATGCCACAGATGATCATTAGCTCATTTTTTAATTGGCTGTGGATTGTTTCAAATCACAAGTGTGTAGTCCTATGCATATTTGGGAAGCCCGCAATTTGGGTGTTGTGCATGGCAATAAGTCTAGCTGATTGAGTTGCAGCTTTCAGTGATAAGTATCTAAAATATGTGTGAAGATAATGTGTCTTGAGTATAACTTCAAATGTTGCAACAAGAGGAATGGGAGGTGTGTGTGGCAAAGATATGGCGTGTCTCTCTCCAGAATGCATCCACTCAGTTGTCTCCTGCCAATTCTTGGGCATTCATTGTGTGAATTGTTTGCCCTTTGATTTGGATTTTTATCAATTTCCCCTTACGTATATCACCAGTAGGCCTAATAAACGTACCGTTCATCCCCCATCATTTGGTTATATTCATTTCTGTTAATGCACGTATTAATTACTGACATTTATCGTTCTCATTCTCGGACTGGAAACGTTGTTCACGGAGTTCACAACCTGCTACACTTGTGAGAAACAAGTTTTGGTTTCTTTCATAACCATTATGAGTTTTGTAAATGTGTTCATTGTCTATTGTTTGGAGTACTCCATGTGAGCAAGGAACATGTGTCTGAGCACGCCTGAGCACACACCGAAGTAGGCCTACCTGGCATTCTGCGTGCAAAAGTAGGAAAGTGTCTGATTTTGTGATTGTTATAATTCACCACGTCCACCACTAATAACTTGAGCTTCTCAGTCATTTTGACTTCACCTCACACAGTAAGTCAACAAAGTCAGTTATTTTTAACATTTATTGTGAATGATAGTTCCTCAGTACTTTAAAATGTTTTCAACACTTCCAGACTCGATAACTTTCAAGTCTCGGGTGTGATAGAGCAAAATATAATGATCTGATGATTCCATATATCCAGTGGAAATGTCATAAAAAAACAGCTGTCTGTTCTGAGGGCCCAGAATAGGCTAGTTGATATAATGTTGCATGTTTGCTAGTGACAGCTTTGGGCTGACCCAGTTGAGGATTTGATACAATGTTGAACTTCACTATAAATAGCTCAAGTCAAGACAGAAAGAAAGGGAGGCAGACAGGCGGAATAGAGGGATGAATGTGAATCATTTTCTACTGGTTTTATTTGTCGGCTTTAGGCCTATGTATTTTACTTAGCTGACGAAGAAGTTTTAGGCTTACTGCTCTGAGTTCTCTGAGTTCTATGCACTCATTTCTTTAGCCACCAATGGATCACAGTGCATCAACGTGTCCATATGACAGAGGCTGATGCTCTCGCCTTAGTTACATTTGAACTTTGACATTTTTAGCGCTTTACTTCGGGCTTTTTGGATTAACCCCGTGATAATGATGTTGAGAAACAAAAACGATATTTCTAAAAATGAAATTGTTCCACGAAAATGTGCATATAATAATAAATAATCATAGCTGGCATGGAAATCTGCTGAAATGTTAGAATAAATTGTAAGCTTCCCCAAACTTGAAACTCACGAGCTGCCTATGATCTTTACTAAAAAACAAATAAAAAATGCACCTTATGGAACAGCGGGGACTGTGAAAAGACACACACAGCCGCAGACACACATACACATGATAAGACCCTTACTATACACACACGTACACATGGATGTTGTATTGTAAATATATGATAGTGGAGGCCTGAGGGAACACACTAAATGTATTGGGTAAAGTGTTATGAAATGTAATGTCATATAATATTTTAAATTGTATTTAGCTGCATTAATGTTGCTGGACCCCAGGAATGGGGATCCTTGCAAGCGTACATAGGAGGTCCCGTGAAAAAAACGTGCCCACCTATAGAAATGAAAGGCCCGTCCAACTGATTTGTTCTGGTTCCAGCCCTGCATAGTGGTCTCTGACTTGTGGTCAGACTTGCTCAGCTGGGATCAAAACTTGTGCCTTTTTTCAATGCTGATTTGAATGTCATTAAGAAAACAGAAAGGTGTTCAATATTTTTGTGGCAAACGTCCTTTACAAAATTTAAAAGTAATCCTATAAGTAAACGTTTTTTTAAAGTATCTGTAATCTGATTACAATATTTTGTAATGGTAATGTAACAGATTACATTTGCGTTTTTTTTTGTAAATCGGTGCTCCGCAACCCGCCTAATTAGAAAATAATTTTTCTAAATATAGACCCCAATAACAGTTTGCCACTGGAGGGAATGCTGAAGGTCCTTGTCTTTGTAATTACTAACACCAATGACATAAAAATGTATGGCTCTATTCGATCTGTATGGTGGAAGTTCAGCATCACAGCTTAATTGAAATTTAAAGGCAATGTTCCCACGATATACTGCATGCAATAAACGCTGCATAGGTCTACAGGTATGTTGGCTCAATCTGAAATGACTTTTGCATTTCTAGCTTGCAATCTGTAAAACTTCAGCGATACAGATTGAGTAGAGCCCTTAGGTACACATGCTATAGTCGTTGACTTTCTACTTACCTACTGGGCACAGACATCAGTTCAATGTCTACTGTAGTTTTGATTTACATTTTGTTGAGTTGTCAACCAACGTGAATTCAACGTGAAATCAAGCAAAATGTCACCCTGTAATTGGATTTAGTTTAAAAGCTGGGTGAAAAAAACACGAAATTCTCTTACATTGATGACTTTTGCAAATCCAATCAGTTTTCCACATTGATTCAATGTCATCCCATAAAATTTGGGGGTTAAAATAGACTAGACTGTATAGACTTGTCTAACCTTTAACCTATATCATGGCTGATTTTCATATTGGTGGAAATTACATTAATCTTTTCTAAAGGCAAAAGTAGAGCCTGGTTTTAAATAATTCTTAAGAAGAGACACACACAAACCTTAAATGCTGGAGGGCTTGGCTCATGAATTCATAGGTTTTACATGTCTTACCCTTACCCATGTCTTACCCTTACCCATGTCTTACCCTTACCCATGTCTTACCCTTACCCATGTCTTACCCTTACCCATGTCTTACCCTTACCCAGATCTCCAAATACAAATACACTGCAGGTGTCAGGTATATTCCTGGCAGCAAAATGCATACCCCATCTCTCTCTCTCTGTCTCTCGCCCTCTCTTCCTGTTCCCCCCCTCTCTTCTCTCTCTAGACCAGGAGATATTGCGGCGTCTGGAGAAAGACAAGATCCTGGTGTTCACTCCGTCTCGTCGGGTCCAGGGCCGCCGGGTGGTCTGCTACGATGACCGCTTCATCGTCAAGCTGGCCTACGAGTCCGACGGCATCATCGTCTCTAACGACAACTACCGGGACCTGGCCAATGAGAAGACAGAGTGGAAGAAGTTCATTGACGAGCGGCTGCTCATGTACTCATTCGTCAATGACAAGTAAGGTTCCACCAAGCCTATAACTATTAGTATCTGGAGTTGTTTTTCCCGGGCATCGATATGTGGATGTTGAGTGGTTATCTGACCGTGTGTCTGGTATGTGGTTATGTGTCCAGGTTCATGCCTCCTGATGATCCTCTGGGTCGCCATGGTCCCAGTTTGGAGAACTTCCTGAGGAAGAGACCAGTGATCCCAGAACACAGGAAGCAGCCCTGCCCCTATGGTAACACCTAGCCATCCTCTTATACATTATTCATCCAGCCTCCTCTGGCTTGTCTCATGATTGAGAGTTAACCACCCTGTATTCTCTAAAGGGAAGAAGTGCACTTACGGCCACAAGTGTAAATTCTACCACCCTGAGAGAGGCAGTCAGCCCCAGCGCTCTGTGGCCGACGAGCTGCGTGCCAGTGCCAAGAACTCCTCTTCCTCCTCCACTTCTTCCTCCAAGAGCCTGGGCTCTGCTTCGCTGGTGAAGAGCCACAGCATGTCCAGCAGCTCCAGTGCAGACGGGCTCCCAGAACCCCACCGAGCCGCCCCAAAGAGGCGGTCGGACCCCGGCCTGTGCACCCCTCCCTACAACGACCTCCTGGAGGAGCGGCTGGGCGGGAGGATCAAATCAGAGGCCCGCAGAGGTAGTAGCAGCAGCAGTAGCAGCAGCTGTAGCAACAGCCTCCTGGTTCCTGCCTCTGGGGGTCCTCCTTCCAGCCAAGGCTTCTCTCTGCAGGATTGGAGGGACCACAACGCAGGGAGGAACGGCTCCTGCAGAGCTCCAGGGCTGTTGGAGCTTGGTCACTCTGAGTCATATCCCACCTGTGAGTCCCCAAAGCTGGGCTACAACTCCCTAATGAGGGCGTACTCCAGCCTAAACCTGGTGGTGCCACTGATACCCGAGCGGCTGTTCCCAACTGACCTACGGACAGGCTTGCTGGCATCTGACTGCAGCAGCGAGGGCAGCATGAGCTCTGACTCCTTCTCCCCTGACCCCCTATTGGAGGATGGCCTCAAATGCCACCACCCCCATCACCACCACTGCTCCAGCCGCTACCCACACCACACCAACCACCCGCCCCCTGGTCTGACCCTGCACCCACATGGAGGCTCCCACCATAGCTACCCCCTATCTCAGAGCATGGGGAGGCCACAGGTTTTCAGCTTGGAGGATCATCCCTCCTCCCTTCACCACTTCAAGGCCCATCTCACCTACCTTCCTCCCCATCTTCAGCACCCATCTGTGGGGAGCAGCTCTGGCTGTTCGGAGGACTACCCTCCCCAACCTCCACCCCAGACCTCCAGCCCCCACTGCCACTCTCACAGCTCAACTCAGGGGCATAACCTGGGGGGCTCCACCTGGCAGGACAACAACAGCCTCCAGAACTCCCGGCTTTACGAGCACTCCCCTGTCCGCCCACGGAGGACCTACCCTGGGATGGGACAGGAGCAGCGGCTGGCCAGCTGGGACTCCCACTACCAGCAGCTCCTCCAGCCCTGCTACGAGGCCTTCAACTTCCAGTCCCAGCCTGAGGGCCACGAACAACCCTGGCACTCTTACTGGCCCAGGGGGACACACTCGCCCCATCCTCAACCCCCTTCCTCCTCCCATCCTCCACCCCACCCCTCCATGGACCCCTTGCACCAGGGGGGAAGATGCCAGGATGTGAGGGATAAAGTGTTTGTCAATC
The DNA here is from genome assembly GCF_018296145.1 of Oncorhynchus tshawytscha. Classification (NCBI taxonomy): domain Eukaryota; kingdom Metazoa; phylum Chordata; class Actinopteri; order Salmoniformes; family Salmonidae; genus Oncorhynchus; species Oncorhynchus tshawytscha. The sequence continues at coordinate 27,259,063 of NC_056454.1, forward strand.
TATGTAACATCTTTCCTCCAGAGCTGGTGAAGGTGGTGATGGAGAGGAACCCCCATGTGATGGACGCCCAGCAGCTGGCTGCAGCCATCCTGGCTGAGAAGTCCCAGGCTCGCTACTGAGTACTGACACTACTGTAGTAGAGGAAAGAGGTGACGTGCCCAACTCTATAGTCCTCCCAAAACATCTACGATACAGGGGGAGATGTTTTTTAATTATATTTTTTAAGGAGAATCCGAGCTACCTTATTGTTGTCCGTTACTTTTGTGCGGTATGAGACCACCTCAAGCACTTACGGTCAGGATTGTTTATGGTGTGTGGGTAGGAGTGAACATGTGTGTCAGCATTATTTCAGGAGACTCTTTGAATGGGATGTGTTGCTTAAATGTATTTATTTTGTATGTTTTAAATTATTTTTATTGTCTTTATATTTTGTTATGGCACTTTTCGTTGCTTTTTTTAATCAACATTTTGCCAATCATATCATAAAATCCTGAGGTGTTAACACGGGGTGAATTCTGGGATTCCAAATCGAAGGTATTGTTTGTTGTCATAAACATGTTACTTCCAAACATTTCAAACTAAAAGACAAAGCAAATTCATAAATCTAAGCTACACTGATTTAGTTGTATCCCTGTAATTAGTTCATTAACGATTCATAAAAGCAGGTGGTGAATTGAATAACGTTGTTGAAATAATTTGATGAACTTCCCCTTTAGAGAAGTGAAGAACTCCAGCTGTTAAAGGCCTGGTAAAGTCCATGTGAAAACCCCAGAGCATTGTTTACTCTCACAGTTCCTCTCTGGGGAAAGCTCTGAAGCTTACTTCACAGTTCCTCTCTGGGGAAAGCTCTGAAGCTTACTTCACAGCTTGAGAGATTGTGATATTGATTTTCACTTTCTTTTTTGAACCACTTTTTTGTCCTCCAACAACCATTCTGGCCATTGAAATCAGATGGTTCTTAAGGATATGCAAACTAGTGCAGGTGCAGGTGTTTATCTTAACGTTTTTATTTAAATGTATGAATGTGTTAATTTATTATTGTCCCTTTGTCCTTTTTGTTGTGTGAGATTATTTTAGTTGAAGGGGGTTTCTGTTGCTAGGGTTTCATAACAAGAGAAGACATCAGGTGTAACCATCCGGACAGACAGACAGATGGTGCTGTACTGTAACTGTCTATGTACTTAACTCTGTGGACAAGGTAATTCTCTACCTCCTGGCTTAGAATCCATTGTAAGTTGCCACAATTGCTCAGTGAATAGGAATAGTTAGGCAATGACACCGTGTTGGGAAATGCCTTGCTCACACACAGCAGGGACTTACATCTACCCGTTACAGTCCAAAACACTGGACTTGTGTTGCCAAGGTAACCTGACCACAACAAACTTTAGTGGCCATGAGAATCCCTCTCCTCGTTGATACAAATTGTATCCTATTAACTTAAACCAGATCATTGTTTTATATGAGAATATGTATACAAAAAGTATTTTGAGATTCATGTGCCGTAATTGGTCACATTTGTTAATGTTCTAAAATATATTTTGGGAAATGTTGTATTGTGTTTTTAAGAATTATTTGGGAAAGAAAAGGCATCAAATGCAATTTCTTCCAACTACTGTACTGTGATTGGTGATCAACAGACACATAGGACAGAAAATATTGGTTGTTTTATTATCATTCGTCTGAAAGTGTGTTTTCTCGTTGGCTGGTCACAATCTAACTCTGGTCACAGTCATGTGAGTGTGACTGTGGGGGTCAGCTTTATGGGGAAGCAAAGAATGTTTTCTTCCCCATCAGCCCCTATTGATGGTCATGATCTTTCACTTAACATGTTTTTCTACCGTGGTTCTCAGCTCTCTCATTAAACTAAGCCTATCCCTTCAGAGGATCAGTGGAACACAGCTGACTTGACAAAGACAATACTTGCTCTCTGGAACCAATTTCTCAACATGACAACAGCCAAAAGGTTCAAATATGTTTGTTTTTGTTTTTTACATATAGGAAACCATGTCCATTCACATAGTAGTATTACATGGCAAGTCACTGAATAGCAGTGTTCTTTTCTGGCCCCCTGAGTTGGTTGGCATATTAGCTTTGAGCTGAGCGAGCATGTGACATTGTGGCCGAATAAAACCGCCACCCAAGACTTGACGTCTAGCACCTTTCTAAAAAAAGAGCCTTCTCATTAGCTGCAGGGCACTGTGTGCCAGTGTGGGCCAGTGTGTGTGCCAGTGTGTGTGCCAGTGTGTGCCAGTGTGTGTGCCAGTGTGTGTGCCAGTGTGTGTGCCACGCTGTGCCAGTGTGTGTGCCAGTGTGTGCCAGTGTGTGCCAGCATGTGCCAGTGTGTGCCAGTGTGTGCCAGTGTGTGCCAGTGTGTGTGCCAGTGTGTGTGCCAGTGTGTGTGCCACGCTGTGCCAGTGTGTGCCAGTGTGTGCCAGTGTTTGCCAGCATGTGCCAGTGTGTGCCAGTGTGTGCCAGTGTGTGCCAGTGTGTGTGCCAGTGTGTGCCAGTGTGTGCCAGTGTGTGCCAGTGTGTGCCGGGGTGTGCCAGTGTGTGTCAGTGTGTGCCAGTGTGTGCCAGTGTGTGCCAGTGTGTGCCAGTGTGTGTGCCAGTGTGTGCCAGTGTGTGCCAGTGTGTGTCAGTGTGTGCCAGTGTGTGCCAGTGTGTGCCAGTGTGTGCCAGGGTGTGCCAGTGTGTGCCAGTGTGTGCCGGGGTGTGGGCAGAGTAGTAAATGCCTCTACTTTTTTAAACACATCTGATGATAGTCTGAACCATGTTCAGTTAAACATTTATTTTTCCATGTCCTGATTTTTAAAGAGTTGATATTGGAATTATATGTGATGTATTTTTTTAATCAGCATTAAGACATTTTAGGGAAATTGTTTGGGTGGTTTTCCTCACAGTCTCTGGATATAGGCTGTACGGGACTGTTCACCTTCTGTATAATGAATCACCGTTTGATGACCTGAGGTTGTTTGAAGAGTGTATGTACATGTGCTGGGTTTTGGATATAGTACTGGGTTCAATTTCTTCCACCATGGCCATTTTTTGGTCATTTTGGAATTTGGATAGTAATTGGTTTTATGTCATTGGTCTGACTGGTTGACTTCTAATTCTATTTGACTGCTAACTGTTTGTTTAATTTTGCCAGTCTGCATCCAGGGCCTACAATTCAAGCAAAACAAATAGATGTTAATGTGTCAAACTTTCCAATGTCAAGTATAATTTATTTTCATATTCATCACTGCTGTGCTTTAAATCCAACCATTTGTGTTACAATAAAACTGTTAAATATAATAAATGTCTTAAAATGATTGTTTAAAAAAAAAAGATCCACAAAAATAAGGTTGGGATTCAGGTATTCTGTCAGGGACCAAAGCAATTGGCAAAATAATTGAGAGTTAACTTGTGTTTCTGAATTATGATGCTGCTTTCTTCACAGGTCAACATGGGTCATTTCAAGCCAAAATGGAATCTAGGGAATGGAGAACAAGAACTTTGGCCTGATGTGATGTTTTTCCTTGGTGACTGTACTGTATGTGAATGGGAGGAAACACATGTTGCAACAATGAGCTTTAGGTACTGGAACCCCAGAGCATGTGACTCTCTATGACACTCTGGCCTGTAGCAGACTTACATGCCAATTCAGGGAACTGTGGCCAAGTGGTACATGTTGACTCCTTCATGTTAAGATGAATAATAAGAGCAATAAAGACCTATTCAAGCTTTCAGATGATGACAATGTGTCTTCTTTCTTGGGGATGGGATGGGTGTGCTGCCAAAATGGTGCTCAGGTTCATTAAGATAGGATGTTGATGAGGCAAGTGTGTGTCATGTGACGACGATAGTTCAATGATCTAGGGTGTATGTCAGATAAGTGTATTGTAGCCTACAGTGAATGGGTTGACAGGGAAATAGTCATTAACTAAGGAATTTAAATAACACTTAAGAAGCCTGTCATGTCAACATCGTTGTTTCGATATCATTGCTAGGCTTTACTGTAACTTTAATGTTACTCAAATATTTTTTCTTTCTTCCCCCCATAAACATTGTCATACTGAAAAGAATGTCAGAAGATGATGTGTACATACAGTGCCTTCGGAAGTACTCAGGCCACTTGACTTTTTCCACATTTTGTTACAGCCTTATTATAAAACACACAATACCCCATAATGACAAAGCGAAAACAGGTTTTTAGAAAATTTAGAAAATGTATAAAAAATGAAATACCTTAAATACCTAGTCAAAAGGTTGGACACACCTACTCATTCAAGGGTTTTTCTTTATTTTTACTATGCTCTACATTGTAGAATAATAGTGAAGATATCAAAACTATGAAATAACATACGGAATCCTGTACATAGCAAACAAAGTGTTAAACAATTCAAAATATATTTTATATTTGAGATTCTTCAAAGTAGCCACCCTTTGCCTTGATGACAGCTGTGCACACTCTTGGCATTCTCTCAACCAGCTTCATGAGGTAGTCACCTGGAATACATTTCAATTAACAGGTGTGCCTTGTTAAAAGTTAATTTGTGGAATTTCTTTCCTTCTTAATGCATTTGAGCCAATCAGTTGTGTTGCGGCCTCCATGGAATCTCCTTTCTAGGGAGTTTTTCCTAGCCACCATGCTTCTACACCTGCATTGCTTGCTGTTTGGGGTTTTAGGCTGGGATTCTGTACAGCACTTTGAGATATCAGCTGATGTACGAAGGGCTATATAAATAAATTTGATTTGATTTGTTGTGACACGGTAGGAGTGGTACACAGAAGATAGCCTTATTTGGTAAAAGACCAAGTCCATATTATGGCAAGAACAGCTCAAACAAGCAAAGAGAAACAACAGTCCATCATTACTGTAAAGACATTAAGGTCAGTCAATTCAGAACATTTCAAGAACTTTGAAAGTTTCTTCAAGTGAAGTCGTAAAAACCATCAAGAGCTATATTGAACTGGCTCTCATGAGGACCACCACAGGAATGGAAGATACAGAGTTACCTCTGCTGCAGAGGATAAGTCCATTAGAGTTATCAGCCTCAGAAATTGCAGCCCAAATAAAATGCTTCAGAGTTCAAGTAACAGACACATCTCAATATCAACTGTTCAGATGAGACTGCATAAATCAGGCTTTCATGGTCGAATTGCTGCAAAGAAACCACTACTAAATGACACCAATAATAAGAAGAAACTGGCTTGGGCCAAGAAACACGAGCAATGGGCATTAGACCGGTGGAAATGTGTCCTTTGGTCTGATGAGTCCAAATGTAAGATTTTTGGTTCCAACTGCCGTATCTTTGTGAGACGAAGAGTAGGTGAACGGATGATCTTTGCATCTGCAGTTCCCACCAGGAAGCATGGAGGAGGAGGTGTTATGGTGTGGGGGTGCTTTGCTGGTGACACTGTCAGTGATTTATTTAGAATTCAAGGCACACTTAACCAGCATGGCTACCACAGCATTTTGCAGCGATTCACCATCCCATCTGGTTTACACTTAGTGGGACTATCATTTATTTTTCAACAGGACAATGACCCAATACACACCTCCAGACTGTGGAGGGCTATTTGACCAAGAAGGAGAGTGATAGATTGCTGCATCAGATGACCTGGCCTCCACAATCACCCGACCTCAACCCAGTTGAGATGGATTGGGATGAGTTGGACCAGAGAGTGAAGGAAAAGCAGCCAACAAGTGCTTAGGGTATGTGGGAACTCTTTCAAGACTGTTGGAAAAGCATTCCAGGTGAAGCTGTTTGAGAGAATGCCAAGAGTGTGCTCAGCTGTCATCAAGGCAAAGGGTGGCTACTTTGAAGAATTTCAAATATAAAGTATATTTTTTGAACACTTTTTTAGTTACTACATGATTCCATAGGTGTTATTTCATAGTTTTGATGTCTTCACTATTATTCTACAATGTAGAAAATAGTAAAAAATAAAGAAAAATCCTTGAATGAGTAGGTGTGTCCAAACTTTTGACTGGTACTGTAAGTATTCAGACCCTTTGCCATGAGACTCAAAATTGAGCTCCGGTGTATCCTGTTGCCATTGATCATCCTTTAGATTTTTCTACAACTTGGAGTCCACCTGTGCTAAATTCAATTGAATGGACATGATTTGGAAAGGCACACCAAAAGGGTACCAAACATTTTTGCAGCATTGAAGATCCCCAAGAACACAGCGGCCTCCATCATTCCTAAATGAAAGACATTTGGAACCACAAAGTCTCTGCATAGAAGAATGGGAGAAACTCCCCAAATACAGGTGTGCTGAGCTTGTAGCGTCATTACCCAAGAAGACTCAATGCTGTAAATCGCTGCCAAAGGTGCTTCAATAAAGTAGATTTCAGTTGTTTTTAAAAAATAAATGAGCAAACCTGTTTTTGCTTAGTCATTATGGGGTACTGTTTGATGAGGGGAAAAAAACATTTCATACATTTTAGAATAAGGCTATAATGTAACAAAATGTGAAACAAGTCAAGGGATCTGAATACTTTCCTGAAGGCACTCTGACATCTGAAATTTTAAATCAAACGGATGCTACATTTACTGTGGTGATAAAGTTGAATGAATAGCCTATAATATGTCGTCATCTTTCTACAACACTACATGAAAGGTAATATCTCTGGAAAGGTTACTACAACACTACATGAAAGGTAATATCTCTGGAAAGGTTACTACAACACTACATGAAAGGTAATATCTCTGGAAAGGTTACTACAACATTACATTTTTATTTTTTAAATGTTTTTAACTAATGATTCATGGGTTCAAAGTTATAACTGAAGATGATAAAGGTTAGTAAAGTACATTATTGTACATCGATTGACATTAAGGATAAAACAATTGATATTTACAATTTAATAACAGTTTTTTTTTCTTTCACCAGAAACAACACCAGTTGTAAATTCATGGAGGTTGCTGACCTGATCATTCCTTATCATTCCTCCTGATCATTCCTTATTCCTTAACCCTGATTTAGAAAAGCAACGTGGCTAGGGCGGTTTTGTGGTGCTTTTATTTTCCCCATTATTACATGTCTGGAAGGTGATGAATCTGGAATGTTCAAAATGAACAGTTCCTCATATCACTCCATCCATATAATAATGCACTGCTGCCTCCCTCCAATTTGGTTTTACCTCGTTCAACCTGGGGATGAACACTTTGACTGACTGGAAATAAGAAACATACATGGAATCTTTATTGTGAACGAAAATAAATAAATGGTAAATGCTTCAATTGACGATAAACGACACAAAAGGTATAGGTCAGAACGGACAGATAAACGCTGTTGTCAAATTCTGGAGGAATTAAACCACCGGTTCAACATCAGCTGACCCATGACTGACTAGAGCACAGCTAACTCACCACAGTTAAATATGAAGCCGAAATTAAAATGAGACAAATAAGGCTGTTTCGTTAAAAAAAGAAAACTATTAAAATTCTTAATCTAATGGCAAACAAATAAACGTAAGGTACGGTATTTAAAGCTTTTACATACAAGCTGGCCAGCGACATCCAAAAGTTAAACTGCAATTGTTCCCTCTCAATGAATGCAAGATATCAACCAATTTCTCTATCCATTCTTACATCAGACATGCAAGCATCAAATGATCCTTGGTTCATGGAGAAGTTCTCTTCGACAGTATGTTGCTTGCCATTCCAGATTAGGCGAGTCCAGATGTGGTTAGGCAGAGCTCTAAGCATGGAGCAGTTTGATTGGCCATCCGCTAGTGGGCAGAGCTTTGGCAAGGCATAGTTGGCGGGACATTGAATCCACACACCTCTGGCCTTTTTGCAAGTAGGGATTTGGGGGAATGGGACGGGAACGGGCAGGTTTTGCTGTACACAAAAACGAGCCGCTGTCGTGGCAATGCAAGGGTGGGAGGGCGAGGTCTCTCACATGGACTCAAACTCGTCGATGCGCTGCTTGGTGTTTCCCTGGCGGATCTGACGCAGGGTCTTGTACTTGTCCCTCCCAGCCTTCACGTTCTCCGCGTGTAGCATGTCATTCTGGGTCTTCTTGGTGTCATCCCTCGCCTGGGCCAACTCTGAACTGAGAGCCTGACAGAGGGAGAGGGGAAGAGAGAGAACACTTCATTTTGGTAGTTGCAGACAGGGTCTATAGTTAACAAATTATCAGCAAACTGTTGATCCATTAACCCAAACACTAGGCCTAACCATAACCCTACATGTTTTTGCAGTTGTTAGTTTGAGCTTCTAGGGGTCTATCCATCCTAATGGCATCTGCACACTCCTGGATTGCATCCTACCTGGCAGGTCACTACTACCAGGTGGCATTGAGAGGATCTGTGTCTGCACCACGTGCTCTCACTACTGGTGTCCCCGTGGGCTCGGTTCTAGGTGCTCATCCTCTTTTCAACAAGTTTTTTCTCTCTTTACACCAAGTCTCTTTATATCATCACCATTCTCTTTTCTCTTTACACCAGGTCTCTCAACAGTCACATGGTCTCTCTGATCATTGGTATGCGGATGACACTCAACTACTCTTCTGCTTCCCTCCCTTCTGACACCCAGGTGGCAACACGCATCTCTGCCTGCCTGGCAGACATCTCAGCTTGGATGTCTGACCACCACCTCAAGCTCAACAAAACAGAGCTGCTCTATCTCCTGGGAAAGGCCTGCCCACTCTATGACCTCTCCATCACGGTTGACAATTCCACAGTGTCCCCTTCCCAGAGTGCAAAGAACCTTGGCGTGACCCTGGACAACACCCTGTCGTTCTCTGCAAACATCAAAGCGGTGACACACACCTGCAGGTTAATGATCTTCAACATCCATAGAGTACAACCTTTTCTCACATAGGGGTAATTCCAGGAATTGAACCCACTATCTTGGCGTTGCAAGAGCCATGCTCTACCCACTGAGCTACAGAGGACCATTGTGATGTATTGTTGCCTATCTTAAGAGGAATGCACTAATTGTAGAGTAAGTCTTCCACCTGACTGTGCTGCTGCTCCAGTTTCAACTGTTCTGCCTTATTATTATTCGACCATGCTGGTCATTTATGAACATTTGAACATCTTGGCCATGTTCTGTTATAATCGCCACCCGGCACAGCCAGAAGAGGACTGGCCACCCCACATAGCCTGGTTCCTCTCTAGGTTTCTTCCTAGGTTTTGGCCTTTCTAGGGAGTTTTTCCTAGCCACCGTGCTTCTACACATGCATTGCTTGCTGTTTGGGGTTTTAGGCTGGGTTTCTGTACAGCACTTTGAGATATCAGCTGATGTACGAAGGGCTATATAAATACATTTGATTTGATTTGATTTAAGTCGCTCTGGAGAGAGCGTCTGCTAAATGACTAAAATGTTAAATGTAAGTGAGGCCATGTCTTCATTAGCCTACCTGCAGCTGTTCCTTGACGCGTTCGTTCTTCTGGGCCTCTGTGACACGTTCCTCCTCGCTGTGGTGGCTGGTGACCCCATCACTGTGCAGCTCGGTGCTACCCTCAGCATTCGTCTCATCCTGCTCATCGTGCTCTGGCGCCGGGGGTGATGACATCACAGACTTCAGCTCCTCTTTAGTCTTCTCCAGGTCCTCCTGGGCTGAGATGGCCTAGTGGGGAGGGGGAGGTTAATGTGCGAAATAGTGTCACTTGGCATTCAATAAAGTGCTTATCTATTTTATTGTACATAACTATCACACAGTACTGACACATTTCAATATTCTATTTGGATCCACAACAGGTAGAACAAACATTGTTGCTTTCACACACAAACTCACACACCAACACATTTTAAGATACATTAGCCAAAACACAGGGACATCTGGTATTGAAAGGTAATGCACGTGTAGGGCCTGAGCAGGCCAGATACTTGTAAAAAGCAGTAAAACATTCATGCACACAGTAACGGGTTAACATGCAAATAAAAAGGACAGACACACAATGAAAACAAGTCCTCGCTCACAATTTCAACCTCAGCTCCCACACATACACAAAACCTTTTGAAGTTATTTTAGGAAAGCTGTTATACTATTTGGTTTGAGGTCACACATTTAGACACAGACACCATTATAATAATGCATTAGTTCAGTAAGCGCAGGGGGCATGTGGGGGTCAGAGAGAGGTAGAGGTGGTAACTGTTACTTTGTGTTGCCATTCTGTCGCTTCCTCTTCCTTTTTCCTTTTGGCCTCTTCAAGCAGAGCGATTTTGGCGGTGAATTCTCCTAGCTCAGCGGCCTGCGAGCGACAAGCACAAGGCACACTTCTGTCACACACACACACCCCAACACACTGGCCACCAGACTGCAAGAGTTGGCCATGGCCCATTCTCCTCCACATTAAACTTAATGACCAACCAATATCAATATAAATTGGTTCTGTGGTGAGTACTGTTAACATGTTATACCACCTATGAAATATTACCTGGAATACCAGAGGGAGAGAGGCTGGTAAGAGGATAGAATTCCCCCCCATTAACACCTCAATCGCACATATCTGTCAGCACTCTAAAAAGGTTACTGCCTCAGGGCCTTCCAACACAGCATCAAACCAAATATATCAATGTTATTTCCCAACGCATAAAGAGAAAGTTCACCCAAATTGCATTTAGGTTTCCTTACCCTGTAAGCAGTCTATGGACAAGGTGTGCCAGCAATTCATGCTTCGCTATTGTTTACCTGGCCACAAATCAAATGCATGTCCAAATCATCCATTTGCAACTTCATTGAGTTATACAATACATTTTTTTTAATTTTAGGATGATTTGGACATGAAGTGCATGACTTGCATTGGAGTTGTGCCACAATGGCCAGAAACAGTGGCCAGGTAAACAAAACCAAAGCATGGGTTGCTGTCATACCTTTCCCATAAACTGCTCACAGGGTAAGGAAAGCAATATGTTATTTTGTCATTTGGGTGAACTATCCCTTTAAAACAATGACTCTCTCTAAATAAGACAATAATCAGTCATTTGGAGCTGAAGCACAAAGTTGAGCTAGGCGTTGGGCTTAGGCATGTCAAGTGAAAGACCAAGAAAAAACCAATACCATGAGGAATAACCAAATCACCTGTGGAATGCTAGTAAAACCATCCATAAAATCTAGTGTGACCAGAGGAGGTGTTTACAAAAGTCAGTCTCACTTATTTACATACAACTGTATGTATTGACATGGTGATAATAGAGCAGGGACAGGGTTATTACAGTGATGATATGTCTAAGCAATAATGCACCTCAGGGGTGTATACCTGCCGACAGTAGGTATATTTACATGGTTAACTACACTAAGACCCATCCTTCCTTGACGTAATCAATAAATAGAAAGCAGAGTAAGGTGTCTTATCATATTGCATTCACTAATCATTTCATATAAGATCAGTGATTTTTTCAAGGAAGGAAGGAAAGAAGTATGCACTGAAAGAATGTTCAGTGAACGGGGCCCTGATCCAAAGCGTGGCCCAGACTGTTGATGTGATGTGTTACCAGTTGTTCCTGGTTCTTCATCTGGTCAGCAGCCTGTTTAACCAGCGCTGCTTTGGCCTCCTCTGCTGCCTGCTTCTCTTTCTCCAACCTCTCTGCCTCTTCCTTCGCTCTCTTCCTCTCCTGGTCCAACTCCAGGGCCCTGCGTGTCTGATCCTCCAGCTCTGTATGAGTGTACACAGAACGACACAGACAGAGACCGACAAAGATACACACACAATTGACAACAATTTATGGCAAATATACTCCGATCTGAGCAGGAATCACACCCATCTTTCCTGAAATACATTCACACATTAATCTATATATTTTATGAAACAAGAGGAGTACTCAAATAATCTCCAATGGAATGACAGTGTTTACCTGAGAAAGGCCTCATCTATATTATAAAATCAGATTTCTAGAGGCACCATAATGTCAGCACTACAGCCTCAATGGCTCAAATACTAATACTAATACCACAAATACATCCCAGGCATGCTATGTCCTGTCCTAACAGAAAAGCTGTGGTGCAACAAGTCAAGAGCCAACAATAGAGAGAATGTTCCCGTAACATGATATAACAGCTGGCAGTGTCATCCTATGCCCATCTCTAACTGATATTCCATTCCTCACTCCTCATGATAAGAGGCTTGAATGCAAATTTTGTAGCTGTGAACTTGTGAACTTGTTCTGTGGTAATTGTGTGTCTGAACACCAGTTGTGTACTATAGAGGATGCTAAGGCGTCAGCATGCTTCAGTTCGGCTGGTGCCTCAGCTAGCTGAACCGAATGAGTGTGCTCGCATACTCCCTTAAAAGACCTTCCCTTGAAAAACTATAAAAAGGCGTCCATTTTGAGATGACGTAGCCAGTATACATTTCCTAAAAATAGTCAGAATAAATCGAAAATAATTCAAGAAATCTGTCATTAATTTTGACATTTTTGACAAGGAGATCTTAGTAGTGCAATTTTACATCTAACTAAGTTGTTTGGCGCAGTATGATTTTATTTTTCAGTGTGGCAGAACAGCCGGAAAAAAGTTCTAGAACGAACAAATATGTCACAAAATGTTGTCATAATATACACAAACTCTTGAGAATTGTTTCGGCTTGGAAGCACGCGGATTCCTTTAGTGTAACACCAAGGTGTTGCTTGCAAGGTTAACCTATGACATTTAAAAATAAGTGAGAGAATGCAAATAAGTCATTTTTCCTCTGATGTATCCTTAGCGTGTGTGTGTGTACCTTTCTGGGCCTTTAGCGTCTGTTCCTCAATCTGTCTGAGTCTCTCAATCAGCTCATCCTTCTCTTTCTCCATCTTCTCCCTCTCTTTCTCTGCGTGCGCTCGTTTTTTCTTCTCGTTTTCTAGCTGGGCTCTGTAAAACAAAAGACGATGAACATGCCTGGGCTAATAATATATTCAAATTAATTAAACTAATTGTAGAATATATATCCTGGTTGACGGATATATATATATATATATATATATAACTATATTTTTATGTATAAAATATTATCATCACAAAATAGGTACAACAAGATGCTTTACAAAAAGACAAGAGACACAAAAATGCACATAACAGTATTGGAAAAACGACTCAATTGTCATACTTGAGTAAAAGTGAAAAAGTAAAAGCTATACATAAAATTCCTTATATTAAGCAAACCAGACGGCACAATAAAAAAATGTTTTTATGGACAGTCAAGGGCACACTCCAACACTCATACATGAATTACAAACACAGTATATACATTTGTGTTTAGTGAGTCTGCCAGATCAGAGGCAGTAGGGATGACAACGCGTTATATTGATAGGTGTGTGAATTGGACCATAATTCTGTTCTGTCTGAGCATTCGAAATTTAACAAGTACCTTTTGGTTTCAGGGAAACTGTAGTAGAGTAAAAAGTACATATTTTCTTTATGAATGTAGTAAAGTAAAAGTCAAAAGCTGTGAAAAATATAAATAGTAAAGTACAGATACATCCCAAAACTACGTAAATAGTCCTTTAAAATATTTTTACACCACTGCATACAGAGATATGCAGTCCAAGGCTGTATCTCAATAGCCTCGTTGGACCATCCTGATCTTCAGAGAGCAGCTGTCAGGATGGTAGATCAGACTTGTATCTCATTTTCATTTCTGTAATTCCCTGTATCCTCTCTTCTCCCCTCCTTTTGGGAATCAAGGAAATACAGAGATTTACCTTTTATGTGGTTCTAATGCAGACTAGACATATTGTAATACAATGCTGCCCCCTTCTGGTCAGAATCACAACCACATGTCTGCATGTGTTCGCCCAGTACTGTACCTCTCCATCTGTTTGTGGTGTTTCTCCTCCCGGGCCTGGGCCTTCATCTGCTGCACCTCGATGGTATCAGGCTTCCTCCTCCTCATGTACAGCTCGTGGTTCCCCATGCACAGGGCCAGGATACGCTTGTTAATCCGCAACCGTGGTGCGTAGAATACAAAGTCCTGCAGTGAGAGGAGGAGGGGAGAAAATGGAAGAGGAGAGGAAGGGTTTAATTCAATTTACAGGTCATTTACAGACTGTGCAAGGTGGAGAACAGGGGTGGACAACTCTACTCCAATATTATTATTATTATTATAATATTCTCATTGTTTATTGTACATTGTGTTGTATTATTTCCTCCCACCGTCCCCTGCCTTCCCGGTAGACGGGTCCCCTGCCTTCCCGGTAGACGGACTTACTGGGGCTTTCTTGTCGATGGGTTTGATGACAAACTTCTTGTCGTTGAAGGAGATGTTTCTGATCTCACTCCAGGGGAAGCCAATCTTTGGTGTCAACCTGGGGTGGAGGGAAGGGATAACACAGACTGTCTCAACACTATGCTAGTACAGTAATATGCAATTGGAAGATAACTACCTATCTACAGTATATTACTTGTTACTTTTATTTCTTATTCTTATCCGTATTTCTTTAAACTGCATTGTTGGTTAGGGGCTCGCAAGTAAGTATTTCACTGTGAGGTCTACCTACACCTGTTGTATTTGGCGCATGTGACTAATAACATTTGATTTGATGTCAGAGTAGTAAAAAAATGAAACTAGAGGTACCATCTATGGCCAGCAGAGGGCGATAATGTCATGGAGTATATCAAATAAATAAGTGGACAAATAATTATTCCACATTGTATAAGTCAGTATTGCGTACTTGTCCTCATGTTCGTAGATATTGAGTCCCAGTGCATCCACACCCAGCCACAACTCGGTTCCCTTCTTGTTCTTGATCTCAAAGTAGTTGACTCCATACATTTCCAGGTCCTGGGCTATCTTCAGATACTCCATCACAGAGTCCTCTCTATGTACACAAACACACATTAGAAAGTTATAACTTGTGTAGAGGATAAAGTGTGATACAAACACCCTAATACAAAGCCACACACACAGACAGAGACACTCATACACAGACCTACCTGAGCATGCCTGTGTGTTCCTCATGCCAGGTCTGTATTCTGTCCTCCCACTGTTCCTTAGTCAACTTGTGCTGCTCCAGCACTCTGCAGAACACACACAGGGTTATTCAAACAGAGCCACAGTAGAGGCCTGGCATCAAAAGACCAAACAGATTTATTGTCAGGGAGTTGAGCCACTTTACTAAAGAACAGCTCATTTAAGAAAGAACACACTCCCTCTGAAGGGGACAGAGAGGGAACAGAGGAATGGTTATGAAGTACAGACCTCTGTGGCAGCAGGCGGTCGGAGGTGAGGTAACCAGGCTTGTGGACGTCTCTGCTGTAATCTGCATACTTGGCCTGGACAGAGTAGGAGGCCAGCAACACAGCTGTCTCTGGAGGACAGTAGTTCTCATCGTTCAGGATGGCCTCCTTCACCTGGAATGGGCAGGGAACACACACACGCTTGTTTGAATACTTTGTTTGGATCTGCAATGTACATTGTGAGTACAAAGGACACACTGTAGAACTGTGTGTGTGTGCGAGCGCACGTGTGTGTTACCTGCAGGAAGAAGAGTCTCTGCGTAATCTCCTGGATGAGTTCCTCAGACACGTCCTCAGGGAAGAACTTGGCTCTGAACTTAAACTGCAGAGGGTTCTCCTTCTTCACATCCTGCTGTGTCACCTTCTTATTGAGTTTGAGCCACGTGCTGTAACCTTTACTGTCTGTGTACTGCAGGCCAAAGAACCACACCTCCCGGAGGCCCACTGTCTTCACCACCTGAAAACACAAAATGCATCAATGATTAGCAGGCTATCTATAGGTGCGTTGGGGTGGGTTGTGTGTGTGAGGTTGAGGGTGGTCTTCTCTGTGGGGATGTTTGGGATGGGGCCGAGGTATTCAAGCAATGTTGAACTTTGTTTGGCCAGTCCAAGTTGGCAATATGGCTAACAAGAAGGAGCAACAAACCCAGAGTTATCATTAAAATCAAATCTTATTGGTCACATGCACATATTTAGCAGACGTTATTGTGGGTGTAGCGAGATGCTTGCGTTTCTAGCTCCAACAGTGCAGTAGTATCTAACAATTCACAACACACAAAACTAAAAAGTAAAAGAATGGAATTAGGAAATATGTAAATATTAGGATGAGCGATGTCGGAGTGTCATTGACTAAAATACAGTAGAATAGAATACAGTATATACATATGAGAGGAGTAAAGCAGCATGTAAAACATAATTAAAAAGTGACTAGTGATCCATTAAAGTGGCCAGTGATTCCATGTCTTTAGGGCAGCAGCCTCTAAGGTGCAGGGTTGAGTAAATGGGTGGTAGGCGGCTAGTGATGGCTATTTAAGAGTCTGATGGCCTTGAGATAGAAGCCGTTTTTCAATCTCTCAGTCCCTGCTTTGATGCACCTGTACTGACCTCGCCTTCTGGATGGTAGCGGAGTGAACGGGCTGTGGCTCGGGTGGTTGATATCCTTGATGATCTTTTTGGCCATCCTGTGACATTGGGTGGTGTAGGTGTCCTGGTCTTCACCGCACTGTCTGTGTGGGTGGACCATTTCAGTTTGTCAGTGATGTGTATGCAGAGGAACGTGAAACTCCACTGCGGTTCCGTCGATGTGGATGGGGCGTGCTCCCTCTGCTGTTTCCTGAAGTGCACGATCATCTCCTTTGTTTTGTTGACGAAGAGGGAGAGGTTATTTTCCTGGCACCACTCCGCCAGGGCCCTCACCTCCTCCCTGTAGGCTGTCTCGTCATTGTTGGTAATCAGGCCTACTACTGTAGTGTCGTCTGCAAACTTGATGATTGAGTTGGAGGCGTGCGTGGCCACGTAGCCATGGGTGAATAGGGAGGACAGGAGGGGGCTGAGCACGCACCCTTGTGGGGCCCCTGTGTTGAGGATCAGCGAAGTGGAGGTGTTGTTTCCTACCTTCACTACCTAGGGGTGGCCTGTCAGGAAGTCCAGGACTCAGTTGCACAACTGGATGTACACTTGTAATGTGGTGCTTGCTGGTGTATTGTACTGTGTTTGTTGTGTAATGTGATTGTGTGGAGGATCGCAATGTATTTTTATGGGGGTGGAGTTGGGGGCTGCTCAATCTGAGAAAATGTTGTAGAGTCCATTTAACAGCATAAACAGACGCAACCGCATGAATGCCCGGCTGTCCCATCTTCAGTTCGTTCCACCCACACAGTGTATTCGGAAAGTATTCAGACCACTTGACTTTTTCCACATTATGTTACGTTACAGCCTTACTCTAAAATTGATTACATTTTTCATTTTTTCTCAAAACTACACACAATACCCCATAATGACAAGGCAAAAACAGGTTTTTAGAAATGTTTGCAAATTTATAAAAAAATACAAAAAACTGAAATATCACATTTACATAAGTTTTCAGACCATTTACTCAGTACTTTGCTGAAGAAACTATGGCAGCGATTACAGCCTCGAGTCTTCTTGGGTATGACACAAC
The DNA here is from genome assembly GCF_018296145.1 of Oncorhynchus tshawytscha. NCBI lineage: Eukaryota > Metazoa > Chordata > Actinopteri > Salmoniformes > Salmonidae > Oncorhynchus > Oncorhynchus tshawytscha. Next base: position 27,276,380 of record NC_056454.1, read on the forward strand.
AAGCTTGGCACACCTGTATTTGGGGAGTTTCTCCCATCCTTCTCTGCAGACCCTCTCAAGCTCTATCAGGTTGGATGGGGAGCATCGCTGCACAGCTATTTTCAGGTCTCTCCAAAGATGTTTGATCGGATTCAAGTCCAGGCTCTAGCTGGGCCACTAAAGGACATTCAAAGACTTGTCCCAAAGCCACCAATGCGTTGTCTTGGCTGTGTGCTTAGGGTTGTTGTCCTGTTGGAAGGTGAACCTTCGCCCCCAGTCTGAGTTCTTGAGCAGGTTTTTATCAAGGATCTCTCTGTACTTTGCTCCGTTCATCTTTCCCTCGATCCTGACTAGTCTCCCAGTCCCTGCCGCTGAAAAAACATCCCCACAGCATGATGCTGCCACCACCATGCTTGACCATAGGGATGGTGCCAGGTGATGTGACACTTGCATTCAGGCCAAAGAGTTGAATCTTGGTTCCATCAGACCAGAGAATCTTGTTTCTCATCTCTCTCATCTCCACAGAGGAACACTGGAGCTCTGTCAGAGTGACCATCAGGTTCTTGGTCACCTCCCTGACCAAGGCCCTTCTCCTCCGATTGCTCAGTTTGGCCTGACATCCAGCTCTAGGAAGAGTCTTGGTGGTTCCACTTCTTACATTTAAGAATGATGGAGACCACTGTTATCCTGGGGACCTTTAATGCTGAAGAAATGTTTTGGTACTCTTCCCCAGATCTGCGCCTCGACACAATCCTGTCTCGGAGTTACACGGACAATTCCTTCAACCTTATGGCTTGGTTTTTGCTCTGACATGCACTGTCAGCTATTGGACCTTATATAGACAGGTGTGTACCTTTCCAAATCATGTCCAAATAATTTAATTTACCACAGGTGGACTCCAATCAAGTTGTAGAAACATCTAGAGGATGACCAATGGAAGCAGGATGCACCTGAGCTCAATTTCGAGTCGCATAGCAAAGGGTCTGAATACTTCTGTAAAAGTTTAGTTTTAATACATTTGCAAACATTTCTGAAACCTGTTTTCACTTTGTCATTATGGGGTATCGTGTGTAGATTGATGAAGAATTGTTTTTATTTAATCCATTTTAGAATAAGACTGGAACGTAACAAAATGTGAAAATGTCAAGGGGTCGGAATACCTTCCGCACTCTCTCAACAAATGGATCCAAAATTGCAGAAGTGGATGAGTATGTGAAGTAGCTATGTGAATAATAATATTGATGCATATCACCCTGATGCCTATTGTGCGATAGGAGAAACAAGTCATATTCGATTAAATATGTTATCATTGACGTCATGAAATTATCAAATGAGTCTTCTTTATTGTGCTCATCTTACTATAATTCAGAAATGCAAACACACACACACACACACACACTACAAGCCACTCCGTTGCACTCAGCTCTGCGGACATACTCTCTCTCAAAAAGAGCCTCTACACTGGGCCAACTATTGATCCTAGTCTGACGTCAGGTGGTGTCCGTATCTAAGCACACATGCACACACTGCTCCTGTCTTTGTATTTATAACACACACTGAGGCTCTGACAGACAGAAAGCCTGACTCACCGGATCTCTGTCTCTCTGTGTATTTGTCAGTCACCATGGAAACCAGCTGTCCAAAACTGACTGATGCAGGCCCGATGTGCTCCATCAGCAGCGAACAGCAGTTGGTGGAGGTGTTTAACTATACCTGTGGGGACCAGCAGTCCCCACAAGAATAGTAACAAACAAAAATTTGACCAACGTGTTGTAGTGAGCATGACCGAGTGTGCATGGGAGAGTAAGTTAAGGTCAATGGAGTCCAATGACTGAGTAGCGCACACACTCTGATGAGCTGTGAGGGGAACCAGCAGAGCCCAGTCAACGGAAGAGGATTCCTGTTGAGTCAGAGCTGGGCTCCCTTCCAACACTACAGAATGAACTAGTCGCATTGGGGAGAATTGTCAGACAATCTTTGGTGTGGAGCTGCAAATGACCACTCCACTCCACAAATTTCTTGTTAACAAAGTATAGTTTGGCAAGTCGGTTAGGACATCTACTTTGTATATGACACAAGTAATTTCTCCAACAATTGTTTACAGACAGATTTCACTGTATCACAATTCCAGTGGGTCAGAAGTTTACATACACTAAGTCGACTGTGTCTTTAAACAGCTTGGAAAATTCCAGAAAATGATGTCATGGCTTTAGAAGCTTCTGTTAGGCATACTTTGAGTAATTTGACATAATTTGAGTCAATTGGAGATGTACCTGTGGATGTATTTCAAGGCCTACCTTCAAACTCACTGCCTCTCTGCTTGACATCATGGGAACATCTAAAGAAATCAGCCAGGACCTAAAAATACCGCTTAGGAAGGAACGTACTTTGGTGCAAAAAGTGCAAATTAATCCCAGAACAAAGGACCTTGTGAATATGCTGGAGGAAACAGGTACAAAAGTATCTATATCCACAGAAAAATGAGTCCTATATCGACATAACCTGAAAGGCCACTCAGCAAGTATGACAGCATTATGTTGTGGGGGTGCTTGCTGCAGGAGGGACTGGTGCACTTCACAAAATAGATGACATCATGATGAAAGGAAAATTGTGTGTATATATTGAAGCAACATCATTCAGGAAGTTGAAGCTTGGTTGCAAATGGGTCTTCCAAATGGACAATGACCCTAAGCATACTTTCAAAGTTGTGACAAAATGGCTTAAGGACAACAAAGTCAAGGTATTGGAGTGGCCATTACAAAGCCCTGACCTCAATCCTATAGGAAATGTATGGGCAGACCTGAAAAAGCTTGTGTGAGCAAGGAGGCCTACAAACCTGACTCAGTTACACCAGCTCTGTCAGGAGGAATGGGCCAAAATTCATCCAAATTATTATGGGAAGCTTGTGGAAGTTCAACAATTTAAAGGCAATGCTACCAAATACTAATTGAGTGTATGTAAACTTCTGACCCACTGGGTATGTGATGAAAGAAATAAAAGCTGAAATAATTCTCTACCATTATTCTGACATTCACAAAATAAAGTGGTGATCATAACCGACCTAAAACTGAATTTTTACTAGGATTAAATGTCAAGAATTTTGAAAAACTGAGTTTAAATGTATTTGGCTAAGGTCTATTTAAACTTCAGACTTCAACTGTACATATCTACCCCAAACTCCTGCATATATATAAAAACATTTTATTTATTTTTTCACACAGGCTAGACCAGTCCAGCTCCCAGCCTTGTTGACACTCAGTAGTGTGTGTTTGTTGTACGTTAACCCCATGCTTACCTGGTCATAAAGCTAGTCTGTAAGTGAGTGGCGTAAGTGAGAAGTAAATTAACCTTATGCTTACCTGGTCATGAAGCTAGTCTGTATGTGAGGGAGTGAGCATGAGAGCTGAATTAAAACCATGCTTACCTGGTCAAAGAGCTGTTTGCCGGTGGTGTTGGGCTGAATGGCAAACTCCAGCTCTGCATCCATGGTGGTGACACGCACATTGATCTATACACAGACACACATGTTAACTTCCCCAAAGATACATTTATAGAAGTATGCATCACAAAGCCCACGTGGCAGGCTGCTCCCCCCTCTATCAGTCTACTCAGCTGCACCCAGTCCCCTTTATCTCACAGCTGGAGAGAAGAGAACACATATTGTTAATGTATACAGCAGCCACGACTGAACCCAGTACACTGCATGGGACACGTCGCTGCATGGGAATTAGAGAGAGGGAGCCAGGAGCTAAAGCCTAATGTGTGTTCACATGGATGTTGGATTTAATCAGACTGTGTTGAGTGGGCACCTGTGTGCAGTCTTCTGCTGAAGATGTGAGGGAGAGTGTGTGGTCCACTGCTTATCATTCTTCTAGAAATATCCCTATCCTCTTGTAGGACATCTACACACACATTGTCATTTCCTAATTTGGGTCAACTACCACTTTAAGTTGAGCAACGATGTAGCCAAGAGGTCTGTGCCACAAACATGAAAACACTCTCTCACACACACACAAAGAGGGAACCGATAGCAGTGATTTGGCACCAGAATAGCAGCAGCAGCCATTTGTCTGTGCCATTTAGTGCATGAATGAGTAAACATTACTTGTACAGAAACAGAACTCCATGGGTTTGAATTATTCACCGCTTTAAAAAGTAAATCCTCTGTGCCTGAAGAACTTGAGGAGTGAATATTGCAGTGTTGTTCTGTTCTAGGAGCTGAGAGGTGGGCCAAAGACAGAGACAGAAAAGGGAAGAAACTAAGTATTACAGATTTGCACAAGGGGCAATAAACAATCAAATGCAATCCAGGACATCATAAGTATGTTAATTCATCGCCTCAGATAAAAGTCATACGATCTTTTACCCATTAATGAAAACACACGCCATCTTAATCCCACCTATGGAACACAGAGGCCTCAGAACAACTGCAACAAGTCTCGTACCCAAACATCAAGACACATTTAGCCCATCAAAAATATATGGGTCATTTGTAGCTTCAGTCCAAATATGTGGCCATCCATCTCCCTTCCAGTCCGTGTGGAAGAACTTCCCTTGCTCCAGTGTGTGTGTGACTGCAGCAAGTCAGGCCCAGCCAGACGTACAGTATCAGCCAGCCAACAGTAAAATACTGAGCAGCTAGGCAAGAAGCTGTGTCCTGATAAAACCCCAATGAGGAAGAGAGGCTGGCATGGAGAAGAGGAGGAGAGGCTGACAGAAGAGGAGGAGAGGCTGGCCTCTAGCAATAAGAAGGGTGACAGAGGGAGTCTATATCCCAGTGAATAGTTAGCTGACTCAGCTGACAGCACTTGCCTGGGGATATACAGTACAGTACAGTAGCACCAACAGAGAGGAAGCCGGGGACAATACACTAGCAGTGAGAAGTATACACGCTGAAATAGATGCTTGAAGAGCATGCACACATTTAGAGCAGTGTGCACAAGCAGAGGATGGGCCTCATGAGTGTGCACTTGGAAAGAAGATCTATCAGGAGCATGCACGAGGATCTATCAGGAGTGTGCACAAGGAGAGAGGCTATATTAGGAGCACGCATGAGGAGAGGATTTTTAAGTTAAGAACAAATTCTTATATACAATGACAGCCTAACCCAGACAGTGCTGGGTCAATTATGCGTCGCCCTATAGGACTCCCAAGCACGGTCAGTTGTGATACAGCCTGGAATCGAACCAGGGTCTGTAGCGACGCCTCTAGCACTGAGATGCAGTGCCTTAGATCTTTTTGGGGCTTCCGAGTGGCGCAGCAGTCTATCAGGAGCGTGCACGAGGAGACGATCTATCAGGAGCGTGCACGAGGAGAGGATCTATCAGGAGCGTGCACGAGGAGAGGATCTATCAGGAGCATGCAAGCAGTGGTGTAAAGTACTTAAGTAAAAATACTCCATAAGTAGTTTTTGTTGGGGTATCTGTTCTTTGCTATTTATATTTTTTTACAACTTTTACTTCACTACATCCTGAAAGAAAATTATGTACTTTTTACTCCATACATCTTCCCTGACACCCAAAAGTACTTGTTACATTTTGAATGCTTAGCAGGACAGGAAAAGTGTCTACTTCACACACTTATCAGGAAAACATCCCTGGTCATCCCTACTGCATCGGATCTGGTGGAGTCACTAAACACATGCTTAGTATGTAAATTAAGTCAGAGTGTTGGAGCGTGCCTCTGGCTATCTGTAAAAAAAGCAAATGGTGTGGTCTGGTTTGCTTAATATCAAATCAAATGTATTTATATAGCCCTTCGTACATCAGCTGATATCTCAAAGTGCTGTACAGAAACCCAGCCTAAAACCCCAAACAGCAAGCAATGCAGGTGTAGAAGCACGGTGGCTAGGAAAAACTCCCTAGAAAGGCCGAAACCTAGGAAGAAACCTAGAGAGGAACCAGGCTGTGGGGTGGCCAGTCCTCTTCTGACTGTGCCGGGTGGAGGGTGGAGATTATAACAGAACATGGCCAAGATGTTCAAATGTTGTTAAATATAAGGAATTTACTCCTACCTACATGTACAAATTATCTCGACTAACCTATACCTCCGCACATTGACTTGGTACCGGTACCCCCTGTATATAGCCTCATTATTGTTATTTTATTGTGTTAATTTTTATTCATTTTTTACTTTAGTTTATTTAGCAAATACTTTAACTCGATTTTCATAAAACTGCTTTGTTGGTGGCCTCCCGAGTGGCCGTGACTGGGAGTCCAGCATTGTCTGGAGTAGGGGACGGTTTGGCTCATCACAATCTAGCGACCCCTTGTGGCAGACTGGGCGCATTCATGCTGAATTCGGATGTCAGTTGGACCATGTTACCTCCAACACATTGGTGCAGCTGGCTTCGGGGTTAAGCGGGCGGGTGTTAAGAAGCACGATTTGGTGGGTCATTTTTCAGAGGAAGCATGACTCGACCTTTGCATCTCCCGAGCCCGTTGGGGAGTTGCAGCGATGAGACAAGAACGCAAAGAAATTGTGGAGGAAAAGGGGGTAAATTACATTGTTGGTTAAGGGGCTTGTAAGTAAGCTTTTCACGGTAAGGTCTACACCGGTTATATTTGGCGCATGGGACAAATCAAATTTGATTTATACTTTTGATATTTAAGTATATTTTAGCAATTACATTTACTTATGATACATTTAAACGAAATACTTTCAGACTTTTACTCAAGTATGATTTTTTCTAGGTGACTTTCACTTGAGTCGTTTTCTATTAAGGTATCTTTACTTTTACTCAAGTATGACAATTGGGTACTTTTTCCACCACTGAGTGCACGAGGAGAGAGGATCTATCAGGAGCGTGCACAAGGAGAGAGGACCTATCAAATCCAATTTTATTTGTCACATATACATGGTTAGCAGATGTTAATGCGAGTGTAGCGAAATGCTTGTGCTTCTAGTTCCAACCATGCAGTAATATCTAACAAGTAATCTAACCTAAGAATTTCACAACAACTACCTTACACACGTGTAAAGGAATGAATAAGAATATGTACATAAAAATATATGAATGAGTGATGGCCGAATGGCATAGGCAAGATGCAGTAGATGGTATAGAGTACAGTATATACATATGAGATGAGTAATGTAGGGTATGTAAACATTATATAAAGTGGCATTGTTTAAAGTGGCTAATGATACATTTATTACATCAATTTTTTCATTATTAAAGTGGCTAGAGATGAGTCAGTATGGTGGCAGCAGCCACTCAATGTTAGTGATGGCTGTTTAACAGTCTGATGGCCTTGAGATAGAAGCTGCTTTTCAGTCTCTCGGTCCCAGCTTTGATGCACTTGTACTGACCTCGACTTCTGGATGATAGCGGGGTGAACAGGCAGCTGCTAGGGTGGTTGTTGTCCTTGATGATCTTTTTGGCCTTCCATCATTGAAAATAAGAATTTGTTCTTAACTGACTAAATAAAGATCAAATATAAAAATTTAAAAAAACTTAGTTTGCCCCTGGTGATACGTTGTGCAGACCTCACTACCCTCTGGAGAGCCTTACGGTTGTGGGTGGAGCAGTTGCCGTGCCAGGCGGTGATACAGCCCGACAAGATGCTCTCAATTGTGCGTCTGTAAAAGTGTGAGTGTTTTTGGTGACAGGCCGAATTTCTTCAGCCTCCTGGGGTTGAAGATGCGCTGCGTGACACAGGACTTATGGTAGCGCTCACCTTGTCTTCTCCATTCAAGCTTTTTTCCGGATGCCCCAAACAATCGGAAAGGGGATTCATCAAAGAAAATGACTTTACCCCAGTCCTCAGCAGTCCAATCCCTGTACCTTTTTCAGAAAATCAGTCTGTCTCTGATGTTTTTCCTGGAGAGAAGTGGCTTCTTTGCTGCCTTTCTTGACACCAGGCCATCCTCCAAAAGTCTTCGCCTCACTGTATGTGCAGATGCACTCACACCTGCCTGCTGCCATTCCTGAGCCAGCTCTGTACTGGTGGTGCCCCGATCCCGCAGCTGAATCAACTTTAGGAGACGGTCCTGACGCTTGCTGGACTTTCTTGAGCGCCCTGAAGCCTTCTTCACAACAATTGAACCGCAATCTTACTAGCAGCAATATCCTTGCCTGTGAAGCCCTTTTTGTGCAAAGCAATGAAGACGGCACGCGTTTCCTTGCAGGTAACCATGGTTGACAGAGGAAGAACAATGATTCCAAGCACCACCCTCCTTTTGAAGCTTCCAAAATGTTATTCAAACTCAATCAGCATGACAGAGTGATCTCCAGCTTTGTCCTCGTCAACACTCACACCTGTGTCAACGAGAGAATCACTGACATGGCAGCTGGTCCTTTTGTGGCAGGGCTAAAATGCAGTGGAATCTTTTTTTTGGGGGGGGAGGTTCAGTTCATTTGCATGGCAAAGAGGGACTTTGCAATTAATTGCAATTCATCTGATCACTCATAACATTCTGGAGTATATGCAAATTGCCATCATACAAACTGAGGCAGCAGACTTTGTGAAAATTTATATTTGTGTCATTCTCAAAACTTTTGGCCATGACTGTATATAGAGCTAGATAGAGCTCCTGGGGCCCAGTCAAGTAATACACACACACACCTGCAGTCACAGACAAAGGAAGGAGCTCTCAGTATCACCAGATAAATAAATAGAAAACACATCTCTGGCTCTCTTCCTCAGACCATACCACTGTTGTCTTCAACAGTACACTAGGATAGACACATACACACACACACACACACACGTCAGTGTTGTGCTAGCTGTGGGTCCATCATCTGATGGTCTGAAGCTGGACTGTGACGCTGGTCAGAGAGAAAAGCCTCTTAACACAATCACAGGTAAACCTGGTTCATGTACAGACTACTGTCTAGAAGAGACCAAAACTGGGTTCAGATGTACTGTACGCATAGTGAGTGCGTGTTTCACTGGTGGGCAACAACGTGGCAGACACCTTGAGGGATGGTTTAATGTAAATGTTTAAAAACCTGCCCCACACCACTCAACAGGGATTTAAACACTGACGGGGGCACAGAAAACAATTTATGTAGGATTAACCTCTTATGCTCGGAGATGAATAACACTGCATCATTAACACGATGGACCACAATGACACTGAGGAGTTCTGACATTGGAGCTACAGGACCTCAAATCTTGCATGTAGACCACTTTTTCCCCTTCAGCACAGTGGTCCAATTGAACACGACAGTGCCCCAAAGGTGTGCATTGTATACATAGAATTATGATGTGGCGTGGATGCTGGTATTGGAGATAATTCTGATGCTCTACAGGGGAGACAGACTGAGGGTAAGGGAGGTATGGAGCTGTGTAAATATCCTTTCCTTTGTGTCATAGCAGTGATACCCATCCTATAGCCAAACATAGCTATTTCTGTGAGGAAATAGTTTAATATGTTCTCATGTGTGCGCATTCAAGACCAAGAGAGAGCGAGAGAAACTGAGCAGGAGAGGAGAGAGACTGACAGAGGAGAAGAGCAGACGGAGCAAGATGTCTCAGAAGTGATAGGAGCTAATCCCCAACTGACAAACCACATGGAGAGCAGAGCAGTGCATAGTGAATACTAGAAACCCTCATTCTCTGACTGCTATACATACAGTAGCCACGTCTGCTAGCTAGGGTCGGGGTCAATTCCGTTTCAGTTCAGCCAATTCAGGAAGTAAATTGGAAATGGGTTAGAAAAATCTGGCAGAAGAACAGATACCATCTCTATGCTTGATTGGCTATTTCTAGCTATTGCTCCAGTAACCCTCAAGGCAGAGGTAGTCCTTTACATATCCCCCACCCAAGCAAGTTTGTGTGTGTGTTTTCGTTCAGTACCAGACAGGCCTAATTAAATGCACAGTTGTTTGTTGCTAAGCCGGTCACCAGGGGCTTTAAGGCAGAGGACCAGACTTGGGCTTTACTCCTTTTCACCACTCATCCATCCTCCTCCAGCACACCCTTCACCTTCCCATCATCTCCTTCACCCCACTATAACCCACCACTCCTGTCCCCTCTTCCTTTCTCCTCTCTGCCTTCCTCTCACCAATCCAGTCCTTTCTTTTCTTCTCATTGCCTTTCCTGTCATCTCCACTTCTTATCTACCCTCAGGCCTCTCCCGTCCTTCCCCTCTCCATCGAGGCAGTCCCATTATCTCCAGGTCCAACAGAGCTAATCCCCACAGCCTGGGGCCAAAGACACATCCTCCTAACTGAAAGTTGGAGGACAGAGAGAGAAAGTAAGGAGAGAGAGCTGGCCAGAGAGACTAGGAGAGGAAGACAATAGAGGGGAGGACTATAAGCACATCAAAAGGTAGAGAAAATGAGGAGCACGGGAGAGCGAAGGTAGAAGTGGGGAGTGGAGGATTATGTAGAGCTTACATTTTATTATGTGTGTGGGCTAAGGAGAGGTGGAGGGAGGGGATGGGTGAGTGAACTTCACACCTGATAATTAGATTTAGTGACTTGGATAATTCCCATTATATTAATGAAAACGGGGTTATGAAATATTTAAAGCCTGACTGTGTGTGATTATATTAATGAAAACTGGGTTATGAAATATTTAAATCCTGACTGTGTGTGGCGTGGCCGGTGGGCACAGTCGTGCTGGTGTGGAGCAGAGAGTAGTGAGATGGAACAGAGGGGCAACCTGCAAAACGCCTCAATAAATCAATAATGCATCAAGTCCCACTGCACCCCACATAGCTCTACAATGGTGATACACGCTTACAATCCACGCACTTGCAGTATACAGATCTAGTCAAAAAAAAATTTTTAAAAGGTACAAAAAAATTAATTTAATAGAAAAATATCAGTTGCAGGCTAACAGTGAAATGCTTACCCCAACAATGCAGAGGGGGAAAAAAAGGAAATAGAAAAATAAAAAACAAGGAATGAATACACAATGAGTAACAATAACTTGGCTTTATACACTGGGTACTAGTACTGAGGTGATGTGCAGAGGAAAGTAAAGTAATTGAGGTAATTATGTACATATAGTTAGTGATAAAGTGGATGGGCAACAGGATAGATGTGCAGAGGAATTAAGTAATTGAGGGAGACATGTACATAAAAGGTAGTGATAATAAAGTGGCTAGGCAACAGGATAGATTTGCAGGAGTATGAGGTAATTGAGGTAGATATGTACACTTCCAAGTCAGAAGTTTACATACACCTTAGCCAAATACATTTAAACTCAGTTTCACAATTCCTGATATTTAATCCTAGTAAAAATACCCTGTCTTAGGTAAGTGAGGATCACCACTTTATTTTACGAATGTGAAATGTAAGAATAATAGTAGAGAGAATGATTAATTTCAGCTTTAATTTCTTTCATCACAATCCCAGTGGGTCAGAAGTTTACAAACACAGTATTTGGTAGCATTGCCTAACTTGGGTCAAACATTTTGGGTATCCTTCCACAAGCTTCCCACAATAAGTTGGGTGAATTTTGGCCCATTCCTCCTGACAGAGCTGGTGTAACGGAGTCAGGTTGTAGGCCTCCTTGCTTTCACACGCTTTTTCAGTTCTGCCCACAAATGTTCTATGGGATTGAGGTCAGGGCTTTGTGATGGCCACTCCAATACCTTGACTTTGTCCTTAAGCCATTTTGTCACACCTTTGGAAGTATGTTTGGGGTCATTGTCCATTTGGGATGTTGCTTCAATTTATCCATGTAATTTTCCTCTCTCATGATGCCATCTATTTTGTGAAGTGCACCAGTCCCTCCTGCAGCAAAGCACCCCCACAACATGATGCTGCCACCCCTGTGCTTCACAGTTGGGATGGTGTTCTTCAGCTTGCAAGCCTCCCCCTTATTCCTCCAAACATAACAATGGTCATTATGGCCAAAGAGTTCTATTTTTGTTTCATCAGACCAGAGGACGATCAAAAAGTACGATCTTTGTCCCCATGTGCAGTTGCAAAACGTAGTCTGGCTTTTTAAATGTCGGTTTTGGAGCATTGGCTTCTTCCTTGCTGAGCGGCCTTTCAGGTTAAGTAGATATAAGACTCGTTTTTACTGTGGATATAGATACTTTTGTACTGGTTTCCTCCAGCATCTTCACATGGTCCTTTGCTGTTGTTCTTCGATTGATTTGCACTTTTCGCACCAAAGTACGTGCATGTCTAGGAGACAGAATGCGTCTCCTTCCTGAGCGGTATGACAGCTGCATGGACCCATTGTGTTTATACTTGCATACTATTGTTTGTACAGATGAACGCACTACTTTCAGGCATTTGGAAATTGCCCCCAAGGATGAACCAGACTTGGAGGTCTACAATTTGTTTTCTGAGGTCTTGGCTGATTTCTTTTGATTTTCCCATGATGTCAAGCAGAGGCACGGAGTTTGAAGGTAGGCCTTGAAATACATCCACAGGTACACCTCCAAATTACTCAAATTATGCCAATTAGCCTATCAGAAGCTTCTAAAGCCATAACATATTTTTCTGGAATTTTCCAAGCTGTTTAAAGGCACAGTCAACTTAGTGTATGTAAACTTCTGACCCACTGGAATTGTGATACAGTGAATTATAAGTGAAATAATCTGTCTGTAAACAATTGTTGGGAAAATTACTTGTGTCTTGTACAAAGTAGATGTCCTAACCGACTTGCCAAAATTATTATGTAGATAATTAACCAATAACTACCCGGACAAACTACAGTGGGGCAAAAAAGTATTTAGTCAGCCAACAATTGTGCAAGTTCTCCCACTTAAAAAGATGAGGCCTGTAATTTTCATCATAGGTACACTTCAACTATGACAGACAAAATGAAGGGGGAAAAAAATCCAGAAAATCACATTGTAGGATTTTTAATGAATTTATTTGCAAATTATGGTGGAAAATAAGTATTTGGTCACCTACAAACAAGCAAGATTTCTGGCTCTCACAGACCTGTAACTTCTTCTTTAAGAGGCTCCTCTGTCCTCCACTCGTTACCTGTATTAATGGCACCTGTTTGAACTTGTTATCAGTATAAAAGACACCTGTCCACAACCTCAAACAGTCACACTCCAAACTCCACTATGGCCAAGACCAAAGAGCTGTCAAAGGACACCAGAAAAAAAAAATTGTAGACCTGCACCAGGCTGGGAAGACTGAATCTGCAATAGGTAAGCAGCTTGGTTTGAAGAAATCAACTGTGGGAGGAATTATTAGGAAATGGAAGACATACAAGAGCATTGATAATCTCCCTCGATCTGGGGCTCCACGCAAGATCTCACCCCGAGGGGTCAAAATGATCACAAGAACGGTGAGTAAAAATCCCAGAACCACATGGGGGAGACCTAGTGAATGACCTGCAGAGAGCTGGGACCAAAGTAACAAAGCCTACCATCAGCAAGAACATTGAAGATGAAACGTTGCTGGGTCTTTCAGCATGACAATGATCCCAAACACACCGCCCGGGCAACGAAGAATTGGCTTCGTAAGAAGCATTTCAAGGTCCTGGAGTGGCCTAGCCAGTCTCCAGATCTCAACCCCATAGAAAATCTTTGGAGGGAGTTGAAAGTCCGTGTTGCCCAGCAACAGCCCCAAAACATCACTGCTCTAGAGGAGATCTGCATGGAGGAATGGGCCAAAATACCAGCAACAGTGTGTGAAAACCTTGTGAAGACTTACAGAAAATGTTTGACCTCTGTTATATATCCTTTGTTGGCAATGACAAAATACTGAGATAAACTTTTGTTATTGACCAAATACTTATTTTCCACCATAATTTGTAAATACATTCATTAAAAATCCTACAAATGTGATTTTCTGGAGAAAAAAAAATCTCATTTTGTCTGTCATAGTTGAAGTGTACCTATGATGAAAATTACAGGCCTCTCATCTTTTTAAGTGGGAGATCTTGCACAATTGGTGGCTGACTAAATACTTTTTTGCCCCACTGTATCTGGCAGTCTTATGGCTTGGGGGTAGAAGCTGTTCAGGGTCCTGTTGGTTCCAACTGGTGTAGAAGTCCTGGATGGCAGGGAGCTCGGCCCCAGTGATGTACTAGGCCGTACACACTACTCTCTGTAGCGGCTTGTGGTCAGATGCCAAGAAGTTGCCATAGCAAGTGGTGATTCAGCCAGTCAAGATGCTCTCAATGGTGTAGCTGTTTAACTTTGAGGATCTGAGGACCGATGCCAAATCTTGCCAAAGAGATGTTATCGTGCCCTCTTCACAAATGTGTTTGTGTGTTTGGACCATGATAATTCAATAGTGATGTGGACACAGAGGAACTTGAAGGTCTCGACCTGCTCCACTACAGTCCTGTTGATGTGGGCATGCTCAGCCCTCCGTTTCCTGTAGTCCACAATCAGCTCCTTTGTGTTGCTGACATTGAGGGAGAGGTTGTTGTCCTGGCACCACACTGCCAGATCGCTGACATCCTCCCTCTAGGTTGTCTCATCGTCGTCGATGAGGCCTACCATCATTGTGTCGTCGGCAAACTTAATGATGGTATTGGAGTCATACACGGCCACACAGTCATTGGTGAACAGGAAGTAAAGGATGGGACTAACCAGGAACTCCTGAGGGGCCCCCATGTTGAGGGTCAGCGTAGCGGATGTGTTGTTGCCTACCTTCACCACTTGGGGGCAACCCGTCATGAAGTCCAGAATCAGGTTGTAGAGAGAGGTGTTTAGTTTAGTGATAAACTTGGAGGGCACTATGGTGTTGAACGCTGGATTGTACTCAATGAACAGCATTCTCACATAGGTGTTCCTTTTGTCCAGGTGGGATTGTGTCATCTGTGGATCTGTTGGGGCGGATGATGGTGTTGATGTGCACCATTTCATGGCTACAGATGTAAGTGCTACGGGCCGATGGTAACCCGTCTAAATGACTTTGGCGTTCTTGGGTACAGGGACTATGGTGGTCTGCTTGAAACATGTAGGTATTATAGACAGGGACAGTGAGAGATTGAAAATGTCAGTGAAGACACTTGTCAGCTGGTCATTGCATGCTCTGAGAACGCATCCTAATAATTTGTCTGGCCCTGCGGCCTTGTGAATGTTGACCTGTTTAAAGGTCTTACTCACGTCGGTTACGGAGCGTGTGATCACACAGTCGTCCGAAACAGCTGGTGCTCTCATGCATGGTTCAGTGCTGTGAGCCTCAAAGCGAGCATAGAAGGTATTTAGATCATCTGGTAGGCACGTGTCACTGCACTGCTCATGGATCCAGATTTCATCCAGATTTCTAAAAATATTTAGTTTGCAAGCCCTGCCACATCCAACAAGCGTCAGAGCCAGTGTAGTAGGATTTGATCTTGGTCCAGTATTGACAGTTTGCCTGTTTGATGGTTCAGGGCATAGCAAGATATCTTATAAGCATCCGGATTTGAGTCCCGCTCCTTGAAAGCGGCAGCTCTAGCCTTCAGCTCAGTGCGGATGTTGCCTGTAATTCTTGGCTTCTGTCTGGGATATGTAGGTACGATGCTCTTATTAACTTCATTGGGATAGGGGGCAGTATTTTCACGTCCAGATGAAAAGCTTGTCCAAAGTCAACTGCCTGCTACTCAGGACCAGATGCTAAGATATGCATATTATTAGTAGATTTGGATAGAAAACACTGAAGTTTCTAAAACTGTTTGAATGATGTCTGGGAGTATAATAGAACTTATTTGGCAGGCGAAACCCCGAGGACAAACCATTCCGATTTTTTTTTGATGGGTTTCATTGGGAATCCAGATTTCTAAAGGGACTTGCTTGCAGTTCCTATCCACTGGATGTCAACAGTCTTTAGAAATTGGTTGAGGTTTTTCCTTTGAGAAATGAAGAAGTAGCACTGTTAGAGGTGCGTGACCTGAAAGCTCGCTACACTTTGTTTTCCTCCGGTATTGAACGCTGTTTATCCCGTCTTAAATTTTATCGATTATTTACGTTATAAAATACCTAAAGTTGAATTAGGAAAGTTGTTTGAAATGTTTGGACTAAGATTACAGGTAACTTATGAGATATTTTGTAGTCATGTTGCGCGAGTTGGAACCGGTGTTTTTCTGGATCAAACACGCCAAATAAATGGACATTTTGGATATATAGCGACGGAATGAATCAAACAAAAGGACCATTTGTGATGTTTATGGGACCTATTGGAGTGCCAACAGAAGAAGCTCGTCAAAGGTAAGGCATGAATTATACAGTATATCACAAAAGTGAGTACACCACTCACATTTTTGTAAATATTTGAATATATCTTTTCATGTGACAACACTGAAGAAATTACACTTTGCTACTATGTAAAGTAGTGAGTGTACAGCTTGTATAACAGTGTAAATTTGCTGTCCCTTCAAAATAACTCAACACACAGCCATTAATGTCTAAACCGCTGGCAACAAAAGTGAGTACACCCCTAAGTGAAAATGTCCAAATTGGGCCCAATTAGCCATTTTCCCTCCCCGGTGTCATGTGACTCGTTAGTGTTACAAGGTCTCAGGTGTGAATGGGGAGCAGGTGTGTTAAATTTGGTGTCATCGCTCTCACACTCCCTCATACTGACTGGTCACTGGAAGTTCAACATGCCACCTCATGGCAAAGAACTCTCTGAGGATCTGAAAAAAAGAATTGTAGCTCTACATAAAGATGGCCTGGGCTATAAGAAGATTGCCAAGACCCTGAAACTGAGCTGCAGCACGGTGGCCAAGACCATACAGCGGTTTAACTGGACAGGTTCCACTCAGAACAGGCCTCGCCATGGTCGACCAAAGACGTTGAGTGCACGTGCTCAGCGTCATATCCAGAGGTTGTCTTTGGGAAATAGATGTATGAGTGCTGCCAGCATTGCTGCAGAGGTTGAAGGGGTGGTGGGGGGGTGGGGGGGGGACCATACGCCGAACACTGCATCAAATTGGTCTGCATGGCTGTCGTCCCAGAAGGAAGCCTCTTCTAAAGATGCACAAGAAATCCCGCAAACAGTTTGCTGAAGACAAGCAGACTAAGGACATGGATTACTGGAACCATGTCCTGTGGTCTGATGAGACCAAGAAACTTATTTGGTTCAGATGGTGTCAAGCGTGTGTGGTGGCAACCAGGTGAGGAGTACAAAGACAAGTGTGTCTTGCCTACAGTCAAGCATGGTGGTGGGAGTGTCATGGTCTGGGGCTGCATGAGTGTTGCCGGCACTGGGGAGCTACAGTTCATTGAGGGAACCATGAATGCCAACATGTACTGTGACATACTGAAGCAGAGCATGATCCCCTCCCTTCGGAGACTAGGCCGCAGGGAAGTATTCCAACATGATAATGACCCCAAACACACCTCCAAGACGACCAGAAGCTGAGGGTAAAGGTAATGGACTGGCCAAGCATGCCTCCAGACCTAAGCCCTATTGAGCATCTGTGGGGCATCCTCAAACGAAAGGTGGAGGAGTGCAAGGTCTCTAACATCCACCAGCTCTGTGATGTCATCATGGAGGAGTGTAAGAGGACTCCAGTGGCAATCTGTAAAGCTCTGGTGAACTCCATGCCCAAGAGGGTTGAGGCAGTGCTGGAAAATGGTGGCCACACAAAATATTGACACTTTGGGCCCAATTTGGACATTTTCACTTAGGGGTGTACTCACTTTTGTTGCCAGTGGTTTAGACATTAATGGCCGTGTGAGTTGAGGGGACAGCAAATTTACACTGTTATACAAGCTGTACACTCACTACTTTACATTGTAGCAAAGTGTCATTTCTTCAGTGTTGTCACAAATATTTACAAAAATGTGAGGGGTGTACTTACTTGTGATATACTGTATATTTATTTCTGCGTTTTGAGTCATGCCTGGCGGGTTGAAATATGATTGTGTTTGTTTGCTGGGATGCTGTACTCAGATAAAAGCATTGTTTGCTTTCGCCGTAAAGCCTTTTTGAAATCTGACATGTTGGCTGGATTCACAACAAGTGTAGCTTTAATTTGGTGTGTATTACATGTGTGATTTCATGAAATTTTTATAGTAATTTATTTGAATTTGGCGCTCTGCATTTTCACTGGATGTTGGCCAACGTATCTCAGAGAAGTTAATGAAGCCGGTGACTGAATACCGGAACATATTTCAATCTGTGATAGCGAAACCATCCTGTAGCTTAGCATCTGCTTCATTGGACCACCTCCGTACTGAGCGTGTCACTGGTACTTCCTGTTTGAGTTTTTGCTTGTAAGCAGGAATCAGGAGAATAGAGTTATTGTTAGATTTGCCATATGGAGGGTGAGCTTTGTATGTGTCTGTGTGTGGAGTAAAAGGTGACAAGCACACACACACACACACACACACACACACACACACACACACAGAGAGACAGACAAAGAGACGATGACAATGCTAACCAAGCAGAGCCTATGAGAATATTATTCAGCCCCTAGACTCCCTGCTGTGTCCTCCCATAGGTTGTCCCTCCAAATCTAGTTAACAAGGAACCCCTTTACAGCAGACAGAAAAACAGGCACACCTTTGGATACCTATTGAGTGATGTTAGAGGAATAATTTAAAGGAGTGCCCCAGGCAATCTAGAGAGGCCAGAGGTCCCTATATCCACCCTTTTAAGAACACAACAGACCTGTCTGCCTCGCTCCCCAAAAACACACTGCACCCTGATGGAGGCATTATTTACTCTCACCATATCTTTTTGTGGAGTGTATCTGGAGGGGTCACTTAGACAGAACCTCTTACAGTAAGTGCAGACAACAAAACGTCTGAATGACAGGCCACGGCAATACAATGCATTTAGTCCAACAATATGTTAACATATAAAAATGTCTGATTAACATCTTTCCCCTAAGGGCATCCTGGGGATTAGTTGGATAATGTATTGCCCAATCAGCAAAATGTGAACAAAGGTCTCTCTATCAATCTCTTCCTCTCTCTCTCATTCCCTTTCAGTCTTTCGCTTTCTATCCATCTCTTTGTCTCCCTCACTCTGAGTCTCTGTCTCCCTTCCTCTTTTGTTCCCCCTCTCTTTATCGCTGTGCTTTCCATCCCGTTCTCTCCTCTTCCCCTTTCCAAGAAGTGGAGGTGGCCCCATTCTAATTCCTCTCCAGTGTGTGTATGATGGAGTAGCCATGTCTGTAGAGTAGAGGGTTTACAGTGCTTATGTAAGATCTAGACCACAGGGAGACTGTCTGTCTGTCAGCTCTGAGCCTGTTAGAGACACAAGAAGCCTGTGTGTGTTGCTCAACAGAGTAGAAAGAGGGCTTTGTGTTTTCTACAAACAGGTCTGAAGTGGGTAATCAGGACTGTGTTTGTACTTGGTGTGCGTTTTTGTTTGTGTTTGTTACAGTTAGGTTAGATGCGTTTTAACAAGTGGCTGTGATTCCTGCATGGCTTGACTGATACTTTGTGACAAAGCCTCATGTGTTGAAGTGGAAAATACATTGTGAAATCTCAAAACATAACCTGAACATTCACTTCTCCTGTGAATATTGTTATATTCCTTTATTTGTATCCTTTCTCCGGAGGTGAGTCTTACCGGTTTGGGCATCTTCCTCTCTCCGGCCTTGCCCTTCCGCACAGAAAATGCAAACAAAACGTCCTCCTCCTTGTTGCCTCGCCCTGGGCTCCACCGCCTGGAGGAGTGAGCAGAACCGTTAAAACACACAGCTCAAAAAAATTAAGGGAAAACTAAAATAACACATCCTAGATCTGAATGAATTAAATATTCTTATTAAATACTTTTTCTTTACATAGTTGAATATGCTGACAACAAAATCACACAAATTATCAATGGAAATCAAATTTATCAACCCATGGAGGGCTGGATTTGGAGTCACACTCAAAATTAAAGTGGAAAACCACACTACAGGCTGATCCAACTTTGATGTGATGTCCTTAAAACAAGTCAAAATGAGGCTCAGTCGTGTGTGTGGCCTCCACGTGCCTGTATGACCTCCCTACAACACCTGGGCATGCTCCTGATGAGGTGGCGGATAGTCTCCTGAGGGATCTCCTCCCAGACCTGGACTAAAGCATCCGCAAACTCCTGGACAGTCTGTGGTGCAACGTGGCGTTGGTGCATGGAGAGAGACATGATGCCCTAGATGTGCTCAATTGGATTCAGGTCTGGGGAACGGGCGGGCCAGTCCATAGCATCAATGCCTTCCTCTTGCAGGAACTGCTGACACACTCCAGCCACATGAGGTCTAGCATTGTCTTGCATTAGGAGGAACCCAGGGCCATCCGCACCAGCATATGGACTCACAAGGGGTCTGAAGATCTCATCTCGGTACCTAATGGCAGTCGGGCTACCTCTGGCGAGCACATGGAGGGCTGTGCGGCCCCCCAAAGAAATGCCACCCCACACCATGACTAACCCACCACCAAACCGGTCATGCTGGAGGATGTTGCAGGCAGCAGAACGTTCTCCACGGCATCTCCAGCCTGTCACGTGCTCAGTGTGAACCTGCTTTCATCTGTGAAGAGCACAGGGCGCCAGTGGCGAATTTGCCAATCTTGGTGTTGTCTGGCAAATGAAAAACGTCCTGCACGGTGTTGGGCTGTAAGCACAACCCCCACCTGTGAACGTCGGGGCCTCATAGAGTCGGTTTCTGATCGTTTGAGCAGACACATGCAAATTTGTGGCCTGCTGGAGTTCATTTTGCAGGGCTCTGGCAGTGCTCCTCCTGCTCTTCCTTGCACAAAGGCGGAGGTAGCGGTCCTGCTGCTGGGTTGTTGCCCTCCTACGGCCTCCTCCACATCTCCTGATGTACTTGCCTGTCTCCTGGTAGCGCCTCCATGCTCTGGACACTACGCTGACAGACACAGCAAACCTTCTTGCCACAGCTCGCATTGATGTGCCATCCTGGATGAGCTGCACTACCTGAGCCACTTGTGTGGGTTGTAGACTCCGTCTCATGCTACCACTAGAGTGAAAGCACCGCCAGAATTCAAAAGTGACCAAAACATCAGCCAGGAAGCATAGGAACTGAGAAGTGGTCTGTGGTCCCCACCTGCAGAACCACTCCTTTATTGGGGGTGTCTTGCTAATTGCCTATAATTTCCACCTGTTGTCTATTCCATTTGCACAACAGCATGTGAAATGTATTGTCAATCAGTGTTGCATCCTAAGTGGACAGTTTGATTTCACAGAAGTGTGATTGACTTGGAGTTACATTGTGTTGTTTAAGTGTTCCCTTTATTTTTTTGAGCAGTGTATAACAGAGACCCACATGTGAAGAAATATTACAGTTTACTATAGAATATTACAGTACTTACTATAGAATTATATAGTAAACTGTAGTATACTAAACACTGTAGTAAATACTACAGTAATGTCTGCAAAAACACAACTTTTTTAAACTATAGTAAATACTACAGTATTCAATTTGAATATACCCTGCCCTTTCCCTTTCCACATATCGCAATTTGTGCCACCTGAGAGTGAGAAACTTACAGAAAAGTCCATACCATACATTGTGTCCCTACAGGATATAGAAAATAACTGAGCATCTGAACTATCCATTAAGACCCAAGTCCTACCTGCCTACAGGTTATGGGAAAAACATTTTTTTATTGACCTGTGACTTCACCACCCACCTCAGGGCAGCCATAACCTGTGACTCTGTGAGGTCATAAACTAGCATCCGGTGCCAAACACAGGTACTCCCTGTTAAGCCAACTCACTCAAGCCTGCCTAGCAGAGAAAATATATAATGTGTTACCTGAGCCCTCTATTCACCCAAAGCCGGAGGGTCACTCTCAAACGGATACAGCTTCCAGGTCACCATTCATGCAGAAACAATGAGGCTCTGCGCTACACACACACACATATTATCTCTCCATTCCCTCTCTGATGCAATAGCTTAACAGAACATGGCATATAGAGCTCATAAAATGAATGACATGCTTTACAATAACAAGTCTCTCCCAGACACTGTCTGTGTACCCCTCACAAATCCTGTTTCCCTCTTCTTTCACACTTTCACTGCTGTGGTGTGAATGACACTACAGAGGGTATACAGACAAATGATATGTGGCACCATTACAACAGCTGTGATAACAACTGTACTAGGCTCTCCTTATGAGGCATTTCAACTTCTGGAAAGTTGTAGGAAAGACTCACATGAGTGACAACATGTAAGGCCTAATTCAACCCCCTACTGATACAGCCATAGGAGAGCAGTCTGGTGAACCATCCCGTTCCTATTTAACCATAACAAAGTGTTTTATTGTAATATCCTGTATTGCCTGGTTCATTTCCTGATTAATACAGTCCTTTGTTTCAGGGTTATCACGTTGGAATGACAGGGATGGGATTTCCCTGAGGCCGCTGGGAAACCAAATGCATCGCCAAGGTAACCAGATAGCATCAGTCTGTGACCCTGCCAGAGATGTCAGTCATGCTGGTTCAGAACACCCTGTACAGACTGTTACAGAGCAGGGCCTTATCTTTGCTACCTCTATAGGTAGACTGTACAATGGTGTGAGGCGGCACACATTTGGAGGAAAAATTGTCTGACATAAATTGAACACATTAAATACAACTGGAGGACAGTGTCCATGTCCAAGACTTCCGCAGGCACAGGATTATTCAACACACTATAGTACTGGAAGAAACATGAAACCTGCAGTAAAAAGGATCATGTTGGTAAGTCCTTTCTTAAATGAGTTGTAACCATAGAGAATGATAGAGGCCTCTAGTGGCCAAAAGGCCATTTTAGCATGCGCATGATAGCTTCCAACATGCTTCCACTATTTTAAAATAGTCAAAGTAGTAAACTGGGTGGGAATTGCTATGTGTTGTAGCCTCAATGGTGCTGCCCATGCTGACACATTCTATAACGGCACAGATAAAGATGAGTCCTCTATCTATTTCTATGGTTGTAACGCAGCCCCACAGGAGGGATGAACTGAGCAACAGGAGGGTTTGAGTGACAGGGACAATGGCCAATAAAATATCGTGTCCCACTGTGACAGGCCTAATTAAAATCGTCATCATAGCATCTGTTTCTGCCAGATGGTTTTACAAGGACCGTTATATGCTGCCAGGTCGCGCACTTCGAGTGGTGATATTCAAGGTCATGTTTGCCCCCCAAAAAACATTAACCCATATTGTCCTTTGTAGAATCTGAAGTATTTGTCGCTGAGCAGAGACAAGTGGAACTTGAATTAAGCTACTACCACAAAACATTTCTAAAACCATAGATAAACACTCCACTGGCCAGCTTGGGGAACTGGGCGCGAGAGTGCAAAATAGGCTACAATGTAACAAGAAACGGTTACAAATACTGCACACGTGTAATCGGCACCTGCAACAAAGTTGCAAACCGTTGTGTTTGTTATGCATCAAAGGAGGGCATGTCACAGTTGTCATGAAAACAAACCAGGTAGTAGCCTACTTTCATTCATTCATTCATTTCATATATTGAACACATCCTAAATTAACACTGAACATTGAAAGCCTTATCTGTAGCCTAAAGTGAATTAAATGTAACGTTAAGGTGAATGGAAATGACCAATTAGTTTGATGTTCGGTCACAGACAACTGTAGTGACATTTAACTGGTAACTTAGAGAACTTTTGTAATGTTTAACACTTAAGTTGTTCAATGGTCGATGGCCCGTGTGATCAGTAATGTCCTTGAATGAAACATTGAACATTATACCAAATGTTTTCACAATTACAAAAAGACGAGATTAATACCAATAGGCCTATAGAGAGAGCACATTATACTGGAGCGGGTTTATCTTGGTAACAAGTCTACATTACGACAGCTATGGTCGACACAGAGCAAATTCCTTTTATTCTGAGCTGTTTTGGAGCCACCAGCGAATAAATGCACCAGTTAAAAACTCACCTCAGTTGATGAACTGCGTTCTGAAAACGGTAAACTCTCCACCGGGTAGTCTACTTTAAATCCCACGCGACCAAAATAGACCGGGTTGTTTCCCGTTAGACACCTCGCTATGTATGACGCGACTGAGCCAGTTTCACCGAGGAGAAGGAGATGGAGTCAGTCAATATGGCCGTCGGACTTTTACGGTGCGGAGCGAGGCGTGGTTCATTGATGGAACACGCTCACTTAAAACTGGGTTGAGAGAGGAACATACACAAGCACAACGTAAATGTAATAAGAGTCAACTTCAAAATGTCCTGCCTTAACCTACAATAACCTGAAGGTAGCCCATAGAAAGATGGACTAGAGACATTTAAAATGTTTCTGAACAACTAATGCTTTTATATAAGTTGTGTTGAGAACAGTTTCAACGTAGTGTTTCTATGAATCACATTTTTCAAGGGGCAAAATGTCGTAAATGTATCTTTTAATTTAGGGTTTTCCGGGGATAACAAATGAGTGACTGCCAAGATCTTCTTGTGAGGATGAGACTTTAGAAACATAAGACCTATCAATTTAGACACTGAAGTATTGTTGTTTTTCATGAATACATTACTGTATTACCAAGGAGGGTGTCAACAGGAAATGTGACTCACAGATTATGAACATGCTTCAACATAAAGCACATACTAATAATGAGAAAATATGACTGCAACCGGACTTCTCTATGTATCTAGGCCAAGACACCTGTTCTCATACCCTTCTGAGAATACAATAAGCCTACATTAAATCGCATTTTTCAAACATGTCCTAGTTTACACACACTCTTCTCCCAATCACACAGTCTCAATTCAATTCAAAGGGGCTTTGTTGGCATGGGAAACAAGTTTACATTGCCAAAGCAAGTGAAATAAACAATAAACAAAGTGAAGACAAACAAAAAACATCAACAACAAAAAACTTTAAAAGAAATGTACAGTAAACATTGCATTCAAACGTTTCAAAAGGATGAAGAACTTCCAAAGGTTATATTAGCATCTATGTACAGTGTTTTTAACAATGTGCAAATAGTTGTAGTACTAATAAATATTTGTTTTATTTACAATGATTGTGCTCCACTGGTTGTCCTGTTTTCATGGCAATGGGTCACAAATCTTGCTGCTGTGATTGCACATTGCGGCATTTCGCCTAACAGATATACTGTAGGAGTTTATCAATGTTTCATTTGTTTTCAAATCCTTTGTGGGTCTGTGTGATCTGTGGGAAATACAGGGCATTCGGAAAGAATTCAGACCCCTTCAGTTTTTCCACAGTTTTTTTTGTCCTGTTACAGCCTTATTCTAAAATAGATCAAATATTTTTTTCCTTCATCAATCTATACACAATACCCCATAATAACAATGTGAATGTTTTCAAATGTATGAAAAAAATACATTAATTTCATCCCATCACAAATAATTTCATATTCAAACATTTAAATTGAACAACAATTCCATGTGAATCCAGGATATAAAGGGTTTTCAAATGTCCTTTGCTATGAGACATGAAATTGAGCTCAGATGCATCCTGTTTCCATTGAGTATCCTTTAGATGTTTCTACAACTTGATTGGAGTCCACCTGTGGTAAATTCAATTGAATGGACATGATTTGGAAATGGACATGATTTGGAAAGGCACAAAACTGTCTATATAAGGTCCCACAGTTGACAGTGCATGTCAGAGCAAAAAACAAGTCATAAGGTTGACGCAATTATGCGTAGAGCTCCAAGACAGGATTATGTCGAGCCACAGATCTGGGGAAGGGTACCAAAGAATGTCTGCAGCATTGAAGGTCCCCAGGAACACAGTGGCCTCCATCATTCTGAAATGGAAGAAGTTTGGAACCACCAAGACTCTTCCTAGAGCTGGCTGCCCGGCCATTAAGCATATTGTTAATCTCTCTCTTGAACAAGGCACCTTTCCCAGGGACATGAAACAAGCTAAAGTTATACCTCTGTATAAGAAGGGGACAAAGTCTGACCCTGGGACTTATAGGCCTGTATCTCTCCTCTGTGTAACATCAAAGATCCTGGAGAGAATTGTACATGAGAAAATTTATGAATATGTTAACAAACAGGGTCTAATGTATGATTTTCAGTCGGGTTTTAGAAAAACATACTCCACTGATTCATGTCTACTTTACTTGACTGACTTCATCAGGAAAGAGATTGATGAGGGAAATCTGTGTGGCATGGTACTGCTTGACCTACAGAAGGCCTTTGATATAGTTAACCACTGTCTCCAAACTGGAGGCACTGGGGTTAAGCAGTATCCCTCTAGGCTGGGTAAAGTCCTATTTATCAGGAAGGGAGCAAGTAGTAGAGGTTAATGGTTCACTATCTCAGGCAAAACCAATGAGTTGTGGCGTTCCGCAGGGGAGTGTGCTTGGGCCTCTGCTGTTTTTATTGTATATTAAGGATATGAAAGATGCTTGTTCTTGCCGTCTTTTTCTTTATGCGGATGACTCTACACTTCTGGTGTCTCACAAAAGTTAAACTATGATGGAGAGCATACTTAGCACAGAGCTTACTAACATTAGCAAATGGCTTGGAGATATTATGCTTTCTCTGCACTTAGAGAAAACTGAAGCAATTATTTTGGGATCCAGACCTAAATTGTGTAGGTTGTCTGAAATCAGAGTGGAGTTAGAGGGTGAGGTGCTGACTACTAAAACCTCTGTTAGCTACTTGGGATGTATCCTTGATGGAAGCTTGGGAGGTGTGAGCATGGCCAATAAGGTGCAAGGGAAGGTTAATACCAGGACTAAGTTTTGGGCTAGAAAGTCCAAGCTGCTTGATAAGGACTCCATGAAAGTGCTAGCTAATGCCATTTTGACTATGCTAGTACTTCCTGGTTTGGGGGCTTATCTAAACTTATGAAGGGGAAGCTCCAGATAGCCCAGAATAAGTTGATCAGGGTAGTATTGAAGGTGAGTCCACATACTCATATAGGCAGGAGCTGCTTTCAGGAACTAAACTGGCTGCCTGTTGAGGCTAGGGTGTCCCGGATTAGACTAGGTTTGGTTTACAGGAGTATTTATGGTCCTGCGCCCAGATATTTAAGTGTTTACTTTCCTCGTGTTAGGGATGAGCACACAATCACAGCACCAGATCAGGTGTTGCTGATGTGTGCTTATACAGGTTCAGGAGTAATGCTGGGAAAAGGTACTTTTTTGTATACTGGAGCCTCAGAATGGAATGACTTGCCTCTGCCTATAAATACAACGTCCTCTTTGGACAGCTTTAAAAAATAAAGTAAAAATATGTTTGGTGTCTTCTGTGCCCATATTAATAACCCCTATGATGTAACTGGAATGATGAGATAGATTTTCTTCTTTTATGTTTTTGTTTTATTATTTCACTGCCATACTGTGTTCTATCTTGTCTAGCCATCTTGTCTCAAGAGGACCGCAATGGAAATAAGTCCCAGATTTTAATGTGTGTTATCCTCAATGATTTTAAATGGTTGAATTAATAAGCTAAACTAAAACTAAACAAGAGGACTCAAGGCTGTAAATGCTGCAAAAGGTGTTTCAACAAAGTACTGAGTAAAGGGTCTGAATACTTAAAGTACCAGTCAAAAGTTCGGACACACCTACTCATTCAAGGGTTTTTCTTTATTTTTATTATTTTCTACATTGTATAATAACAGTGAAGACATCAAAATTATGAAAAAACACATGGAATCATGGGAACTATTTAATGAAGCTGCAAGTTGAGGACTTGTGAGGCGTCTGTCTCACAAACTAGACACTCTAATGTACTTGTCCTCTTGCTCCATTGTGCACCGGGGCTTCCCACTCCTCTTTCTATTCTGGTTAGAGACAGTTTGCGCTGTTCTGTGAAGGGAGTGGTACACAGCGTCATACGAGATCTTCAGTTTCTTAGTAATTTCTCGCATGGAACAGCCTTCATTTCTCAGAACAAAAATAGACTGACGAGTTTCAGAGAAAGTTCTTTGTTTCTAGCCATTTTGAGCCTGTAATCGAACCCACAAATGCTGATGCTCCAGATACTCAACTAGTCTAAAGAAGGCCAGTTGTATTGCTTCTTTAATTAGCACAACAGTTTTCAGCTGTGTAACATAATTACAAAATGTTTTTCAAATTATCAATTATCCTTTTAAAATGATAGCTTGGATTAGCTAACACGGCATGCCATTGGAACACAGAAGTGATGGTTGATGATAATGGGCCTCTGTACGTCTGTGTAGACATTCCATAAAACATCTGATGTTTCCTGCTACAATAGTCATTTACAACATTAACAATGTATACACTGCATTTCTGATCAATGTGATGTTATTTTAATGGACAAAATGTTTTGCTTTTCTTTCAAAAACAAGGACATTTCTAAGTGACCCCAAACTTTTGAATGGTAGTGTATATTTTATATTTGAGATTCTTCAAATAGCCACCCTTTGCCTTGACGACAGCTTTGCACACACTTGGCAATCTCTCAACCAGCTTCATGATGTAGTCACCTAGAATGCATTTCAATGAACAGGTGTGCCTTGTTAAAAGTTCATTTGTTGAATTTCTTTCCTTCTTAATGCGTTTGGGCCAATCATTTATGTTGTGACAAGGTAGAGGTGGTATACAGAAGATAGCCCTATTTGGTAAAAGACCAAGTCCATATTATGGCAAGAACTGCTCATATTAGCGAAATGACAGTTCATTATTTAGACATGAAGTTCAGTCAATACGGAATATTTCCAGAACTTTGAATATTTTTTCAAGTGCAGTCGCAAGAACCATCCAGCGCTATGATGAGACTGGCTCTCATGAGGACGCCAGAGGAAAGGAAGACCCAGAGTTACCTCTGCTGCAGAGGATACGCTCATTAGAGTTACCAGCCTCAGAAATTGCAGCCCAAATAAATGCTTCACAGAGTTCAAGCAACAGACACATCTCATCATCAACTGTTCAGAGGAGACTGTGTGAATCAGGTCTTCATGGTTGAATTGCTGCAAAGAAACCACTGCTAAAGGACACCAATAAGAAGGGACTTGCTTGGGCCAAGAAACACGAGCAATGGACATTAGAACGGTGGAAATCTGTCCTTTGGTCTGAGTCCAAATTTGAGATTTTTTGTTCCAACCGCTTGTCTTTGTGAGATGCAGAGTAGGTAAACGGAAAACTCCACATGTGTGGTTCCCACCGTGAAGCATGGAGGAGGTGGTGTGATGGTGTGGGGGTGCTTTGATGGTGACACTGTCTGTGATTAATTTAACCAGCATGCCTACCACAGCATGCTGCAGGATACTCCATCCCATCTGGTTTGTGCTTAGGGGGACTATCATTTATTTTTCAACAGGACACAACTACAGGCTGTGTAAGGGCTATTTGACCATGAAGGAGAGTGATGGAATGCTTCATCAGATGACCTGGCCTCAACCCAATTGAGATGATTTGGGATGAGTTGAACCGCAGAGTGAAGGAAAAGCAGCCAACAAGTGCTCAGCATATTTGTGAGCTCCTTCAAGACTGTTGGAAAAGCACTCCAGATTAATCTGGTTGAGAGAATTCCAAGAGTGCTCAAAGTTGTCATCAAGACAAAGGTTGACTACTTTGAAGAATCTCAAATATAAACTATATTTTGATTTGTTTAACACTTTTTTTGGTAACTACAAGATTCCATATGTGTTATTTCATAGTTGTGATGTATTCACTAATATTCTACAATGTCGAAAATAATACAAATTAAGAAACACCTTTGAATGAGTAGGTGTGTCCAAAGTTCTGATTGGTACTGTACAGTCGTGGCCAAAAGTTTTGAGAATGACATAAATATTGATTTTCACAAAGTTCGCTGCTTCAGTGTCTTTAGATATTTTTGTCAGTATAATTACAAGCATTTCATAAGTGTCAAAGGCTTTTATTGACAATTACATGAAGTTGATGCAAAGAGTCAATATTTGCAGTGTTGACCCTTCTTTTTCAAGACCTCTGCAGTCCACCCTGGCATGCTGTCAATTAACTTCTGGGCCTGACTGATGGCAGCCCATTCTTGCATGATCAATGCTTGGAGTTTGTCAGAATTTGTGGGGTTTTGTTTGTCCAACTGCCTCTTGAGGATTGACCACAAGTTCTCAATGGGATTAAGGTCTGGGGAGTTTCCTGGCCATGGACCCAAAATATTGATGTTTTGTTACCCGAGACACTTAGTTATCACTTTTGACTTATAGCAAGGTTCTCCATCCTGCTGGAAAAGGCATTGTTCGTCACCAAACTGTTCCTGGATGGTTGGGAGAAGTTGCTCTCGGAGGATGTGTTGGTACCATCCTTTATTCATAACTGTGTTCTTAGGCAAAATTGTGAGTGAGCCCACTCCCTTGGCTGAGAAGCAACCCCACACATGAATGGTCTCAGGATGCTTTACTGTTTGCATGACACAGGACTGATGGTAGCGCTCACCTTGTCTTCTCCGGACAAGCTTTTTCCCGGATGCCTCAAACAATCGGAAAGGGGATCCATCAGAGAAAATGACTTTACCCCAGTCCTCAGCAGTCCAATCCCTGCACCTTTTGCAGAATATCAGGCTGTCCCTGATGTTTTTCCTGGAGATAAGTGGCTTCTTTGCTGCCTTTCTTGACACCAGGCCATCCTCCAAAAGTCTTCGCCTCACTGTGCGTGCAGATGCACTCACACCTGCCTGCTGCCATTCCTGAGCAAGCTCTGTACTGGTGGTGCCCCGATCCCGCAGCTGAATCAACTTTAGGAGACGGTCCTGACGCCTGCTGGACTTTCTTGAGTGCCCTGAAGCCTTCTTCACAACAATTGAACCTCTGTCCTTGAAGTTCTTGATGATCCGATAAATGGTTGATTTAGGTGCAATCTTACTGGCAGCAATATCCTTGCCTGTGAAGCCCTTTTTGTGCAAAGCAATGATGACGGCACATGTTTCCTTGCAGGTAACCATGGTTGACAGAGGAAGAACAATGATTCCAAGCACCGCCCTACTTTTGAAGCTTCCAGTCTGTTATTCGAACTCAATCAGCATGACAGAGTGATCTCCAGCCTTGTCCTCATCAACACTCACACCTGTGTCAACGAGAGAATCACTGACATGGCAGCTGGTCCTTTTGTGGCAGGGCTGAAATGCAGTGGAAATGTTTTTGGAGGGGATTCAGTTAATTTGCATGGCAAAGAGGGAATTTGCAATTAATTACAATTAATCTGATCCCTCTTCATAACATTCTGGAGTATATGTAAATTGCCATCATACAAACTGAGGCAGCAGACTTTGTGAAAATGTATATTTGTGTCATTCTCAACGTTTGGCCACGACTATGTAAATCTGATATTTAATTTGATAAAATATTTAAAAAATGTAATACAAATGTTTTTGCTTTGTCATTATGGGGTATTGTGTGTAGATTGAGCCAGAAAAAAACCAATTTAATCAATTTTAGAGTAAGGTTGTAACATAACAAAATGTAGAAAAAGGTCAAGGGGTCTGAATACTTTCAGAATTCACTGTATGTGTCTCTAATATGGTCATACCTTTGGCAGGAGATAAGGGCAGCTCAGTTTTCACCTGATTTTGTGGGCAGAGCCAGGTCTGCCTATGGTGGCCTCTCTCAATAGCAAGGTTATGCTCACTGTCTGTACATGGTCAAGGATTTTCTTAATTTTGGGTCTGTCACAGTGGTCATGTATTCTGCTACTGTGTATTCTCTATTTTGGGCCAGGTAGCATTCCGGTTTGCTTGTTTTTTTTGTGTGTCAAAAAGCAATATTTTTGTTTTTTCATAATTGGGTTGGGTCTAATTGTGTTGCTGTCATGGGGCTCTGTGGGGTCTGTTTGTGAACAGAGCCCCAGAACCAGCTGGCTTAGGGGACTCTTTAGGTTAATTTCTCTGTAGTGGAGGGCTTTGTGTGGGCATTGCTTCCTTTTGGGTAGTTGTAGAATTTAACAGCTCTTCTGGATTTTGATCATTGGCGGGTATAGTCCTAATTCTGCTGTACATGCATTGTTTGGGATTTTGAGTTGTACATGAAGGATATTTTTGTAGAATTCTGCATGCAAAGTCTCTATTGGGTGTTTGTCCAATTTTGTGAATTCTTGGTTGTTGAATGGACTCCAGACCTCACAACCATAGAGAGCAATAAGTTATATTTTAGCCAGATCATAATTGGGATGTCGAGTTTCACAGTATGTTCCTTTTGATGGCAAAGAAAGCCCTTCTTGCCTTGTCTCTTAGATCGTTCACAGCCTTGTGGAAGTTACCTGTGATGTTGAGGTTTAGACCAAGGTAGGTTTAATTCTTTGTGTACTCTAGGGCAACTGTGTCTAGATTGAATTTGTATTTGTTATCCTGGCAACTGGACCTTTTTTCACATATAGTCTACACATTCTCATTGTTAGTTGGTCTCTGTTTACTGACGGTCCCTCACACTCCCAGCACATCGTAACTGTCCCCATTCTGTATCGATTACTCTTACCTAACTACTGATGTGGTTACTTTACACTCCATTACCACAGCTGTATTATGTGACTCGGTCTGTTTCTGACTCATTCATTATCTCAGTTTGTAGCTTGGCATCACTAGGCTACTTTGACATCACTAACTCCCAATACCAACTGCACTATCGTCATCTATTGGGAATTCATGGCAATGTCATCCTACACTGCAGGTAGGCACTGCAGGGGAGAGCTACTGCAGCTGTCTATTGTGGTTGGTAATTTGTCAAAAAGATGAGAAGAAATTGAGTTCTTGCTCACTCTGCCTCTCCCTCTCTCTCACTGGCTCATGATCTCTCTTACTTTTTTTGTTATTTTTTGTTTGCGCTCTTCTTATTAATCAAATAAAATTGTATTTGTCACATGCTCCGTATATAACACAGGTGTATACTTTACAGTGAAATCCTTACTTATGAGCCTTTTTTCACTAATTGTAAAACTGTTCTGAGTTTAGATTAACATCTATCCCTACAGCCATGAGCCAGACTCTTCTCATTGACTCAGTGAGGTTATTATGTCTGGGAGAATCTGATTCCATTCAAATCTTGTGGACACCACAACAATCCACTGAATGTTCTTAGTGCAGTGGCCTCACTATTGGATTGTAGCTCAGTGTGTCAATATACAGTATCCTAGATCTATAATGAAATCTCTGCATTATACTTCTATGATGATGAAAGCTATGCATTGTTGCATGTATAAGACATCGGACTATAATATTGTATACTCTAGTCTAAGTATAATGACAAAGACATGAGGTGTATCTGTAATTTTTAGACATCTCAGCTGCAGTCCCTAGTAATTGTCTAGTCTTTTTATAGTATTGGGACATGGGGTGTGGCAAAGGGGATTACAATCCCTCTCTAATCTGTCCCTGATCTTTGATTAATCCGTCCTCTCCTCCCCCATCCACTCACTCAGACCTTCTGATTTACCTCAGTAGGTAGAAAGCTACCCCTAGACACTGACCTCTGGTCAGTTTAGCAATTTCCACCTGATAGTTAAATGTGGGATTAGATGAGGGTAAACTGATTCTAGATCTGTGCCTATGGGCAAATTCTATCCAAAGTATAACGCTAATGCGCAGTTTTACTGTATAAATTGACCTGAGGATTAATTGTTATTTAAACTGAAATCAAGGTTGCATGAGTGAGTTTAGCAAGTCTATGATTAAGTAAAGTCAAGTAAGTGCTTTGTGATGGGATTCATTGATGTAGGCCTACAGTAAGTCGATTTATATGGGTGGTAGCTGGTTATGAGTATTATGAGACCATGGGGCTGAGGCCAGTGTGGGGGAAAAAGCCAAGATCTATGATCCTATTACTGAAGTGGAGACAGGAACAGGATTGGGGAGTAACTGATTAGGCCTACATGCAATCAGATATATGTCATCTGATTACAAAAGAAACAAACTAATCACCTTATGTTACCAGCTAAAATATTGTAATCAGATTACAGATACTTTTGAAAAAGTAGATGATTATCTTGGACTACTTTTACATTCAGAAAGGATGTTTGCAGGGAAGAAAATACATAGACATCTTTCTGTTAACAGCTTTTGACATTCAATTCAGCATTGAAAAAGGCATGCGTTTAAGTTTGTTAAACCTGAGCGAGTCTGAAAGTAATCAGATTATGTTACTGAGTTTGGGTAATTCTAAAGTTGCGTTATTGATTCTACTTTTGGACCGGTATCTAGTAACAGTACCAGATTACATTTAGAAAGTAACCTACCCAATCCTTAGACCCTTTTAAGTATGTCATAATTTAAGGGATTCCATTGATCATTTGGTATGTCTAAATACAAAGATTCATTGGTGTTACTCC
Source organism: Oncorhynchus tshawytscha (assembly GCF_018296145.1). Taxonomy (NCBI): domain Eukaryota; kingdom Metazoa; phylum Chordata; class Actinopteri; order Salmoniformes; family Salmonidae; genus Oncorhynchus; species Oncorhynchus tshawytscha. The sequence continues at coordinate 27,310,384 of NC_056454.1, forward strand.
ATTTAAATGAAGGGAAATTACATTGTGAACAAAATTATTAATCATATCACTTTAGTAAATTATTTTTTGGTTAATGACCTTAAATTTGAGCCTCCTCAATGACCAAAAATGTATTATTGGTGTTACATTTAGAAAGTACCCTACCCAACCCTGGACAGGAAACTGCTCCACAAAGACAGGCATAAAGCCCCATATGGTTCCATAAGTAGAATTCTCAAGGGGTGACAGAGGGCAGTAGGCAGGTGAGGTTTGTTGGATACCATCTGTTTATGTAGTAATGCACAACATTACACGCATTTACAAATACATTGATTAGGCCTAAACAATAGAAATACAGGTTTGTTTCTTATGGATTACATTTTAGACTTAGACTTTGACCTTTTTTTGTTGTTGAAAATAACCATGAACTAAAGAGCCTAGTGTTTTTAATGAATCATGTAACCTATCTGGCACAATCCATGCTCCACACACACACATAAACCCTGGGTCCCCTTATGCCCTATTGAGCAATTCCGAGGGAGTGAGGGAGGGAGGGAGGGAGATATCCACTTAAGGGTTGCAAGTGGGGTAAATGTTTTGTGGCGCTTACATTTCGCTCTCGCCTGGGTACATTGATACACTCCTCAACTTGCATCAATTGCTATTATTTTGGCTATTTTACATCGACGTTGGGGCAACATGTCGGTTGCGTCTGCATCAATACAGTTTTTTACTCGTTTGTTACGATATCGAACGAAATGTGCCGTTCCGTTTCACGCAGCATCTAGGATTTTAATATCACCATACCTGCCCCAGGTCTTTGGCGGTAATAAGGTGCTACTGGGCACCTGTGCACAGCCACTCAGGTAGGAACATGTGACGTCTAAAATTGTATTATTTAGCATTCAACACTAGCCATGCCATAGAAAGACAGATGAAACAATGTTTGCATGTCGACTGAATGCACCTGATACATTTCAATTAGGCTATTCAACGTCAACATAACTTTGATCATATTTTATGAATGAGAAAGTATCCGATTAAGGTCAGCAATATTTGTTCAGCATGGAACGTTATAAAGGCAGGATGCGTGGAAGTCCTGCTGCGTATATATGTGGCACACTTGTGCAGTCATCAGTTCTTTCCTACAGAAAGAGTAAAATCTTTCTTTATGAAACATCTGCCGACTGCACACTTTGGGTAGCCTGTCCTACTGTTGTATGATTGGCTCCCTGATAAAAAAAAATCTAAGTGACGCTTGTCCGCTTGCCTGGTTATTACAACTCCTTGCTTCGGCCAAACGAAGCATTTGCCTTGCCGAGGTAGTTGAAGTGCGTTCTGTGTGATGTATACGTTGGATATATCGAACGTATGCGTCAAACTGTATGCGTTGAAGGCGTGACAGAAATACTAGCAGAAGGTGAATGTTGAACTTTTGTTGCACACATATCCAGATGATACTGCGTACCATTTTGCGCGAAAACACTATCGGTATGCTCGAAGAGTAGAAGTTTATTTTTTCGAAATGAAGAATTTAGCGAACATACAGCAGCGGAATAATTCATTTTGTGTCGTCAGGCAATACGTCCCCAGGGTTAGGCTTTATCCAATCACGCCGCAACAGTATTTTTTTCTCTCCCTTTGTGCACGTGTCACTTGCAGTGCTATACAATCTCACAAGTTTTTAGGCCTAGCCTTGCAATATCAAAAACGTTGCAAAAACAGCCGTGTGCACAGCCACTCAAGTAGGAAAATGTAATGTCTATAATTGTATTATGCGCGTGTGGGCATATACTATTTAGGGCTAGGACCATATAATTTGAATAATTTCATAGGATCTATGGCTGTGATATTAAAACAATCTCGGTAGTTGTGTAATGACATGGCCTTGAACACAGCCACAAACTACATCTGGAGGGGTAGTGATTTAATTACTATTGGGTTCAACAGTCCTTATCTCGCTAGGACTTTCTCTAGGTTCCTTAGGACTTTCAATAGATAGAAGCAGATAGAGAAAGTCCTATGGAACGAACTGAAAGTGCCATGCTTTAATCTCTAGTAGAGAGAGTGATCAAGTGCACAATTCAGGGAGAAGGGATCGAGACTCCTTACCAAAATTGTCCTCTCACTTATAGACACTAGAGGACAGCAACACATCACCATAAACCACTGTGTACTGTGGGAGAGACGTCTTTCACTTGTGGTTGAACTCACTTGGTTTAGTATTGTATTTGATGTATTTCACATTTCTAGTTGTTGCCTATGCAGGGCCGTGCACAGACCGTTCGGGGAGCAGGTATTCAAAATGGAAAAAAATCTCAAAATTCATAAAATACCAAATGCCTCTTTAGCAAAAATTAGATTTTTATTTTTTTGTAACAACTCATCTCAAATTTTAAGAAGGCTAGTTACAGTGCCTCCTAAAGACATCATTGACATTGGGAAAAGAGGGGGGGTGATCAGCTAATTGTTGATGATTGATGTAATTCTGCTAGTTAGCTAGCTCAATTTCTTTTACTGATTGACCTCACTCTTTCTGCCTCTCTCTGCTGCGCCCATCAGCCAACCAGACCGAATATTGACAATGATGTAGGCTAAAACCAGCAAGCACTATGATGAAACTGTCTCTCATGAGGACTGCCACAGGAAAGGAAGACCCAGAGTTACCTCTGCTTCAGAGGATAAGTTCATTACCTGAGTTACCAGCCTCAGAAATTGCAGCCCAAATAAATGCTTCACAGAGTTCAAGTAACAAACACATCTCAACATCAACTGTTCAGAGGAGACTGTGTGAATCAAGCCTTCATGGTCGAAATGCTGCACAGAAACCACTACTGAAGGACACCAATAATAAGAAGATACTTGCTTGGGCCAAGAAACATGAGCAATGAACATTAGACTGGTGGAAATCTGTCCTTTGGTCTGATGAGTCCAAATTTGACATTTCTAGTTCCAACTACCATGTCTTTGTGAGACGCAGAGTAGGTGAACGGATGATCTCTGCATGTGTGGTTCCCACCGTGAAGCATGGAGGTGTGATAGTGTCACCTGCAAAGCACCCCCACACCATCTGTGATTTATTTAGAATTCAAGGCACACTTAACTAGCATGGCTATGACATCATTCTGCAGCGATACGCCATCCTATCTTGTTTGCACTTAATGGGACTATCATTCGTTTTTCAACAGGACAATGACCCTACACACCTCCAGGCTGTGTAAGGGATATTTTACTACAAAGGAGAGGGATGGAGTGCTGCATCAGATGACCTGGCCTCCACAATCACCCAACCTCAACCCAATTGAGATGGTTTGAGATGAGTTGGTCCGCAGAGTGAAGAAAAAGCAGCCAACAAGTGCTCAGCATGTTTGGGAACTCCTTCAAGACTGTTGGAAAAGCATTCCAGGTGAAGCTGGTTGAGAGAATGGCAATTGTGTGCAAAACTGTCAAGGCAAAGAGTTATAGTTATATTTTGTCCGTTTTTAATCCCATCCTTCAGCTACCATCAACCCCTCCCATCTATCTCTGAACACCATCCAGTTTGAATTTTATTTTGTCATATTTTTAACTGTGCTGTTTTTCAAAAGTTCTGAACCTATACACGTTCTACGGACACGGTATATTTTACATTATTTATCTTGTTATTCAATCCCACCGTTCAGCTCCACTCAACCCCTCCCATCTAGCTCTTAACACCATCCATTTTTACATTTCTAGTTGCCATATTTCATTAAAGTTCTGAATCTTTCTATTCTCATAGTTTCTACAGATTGTAAATGAAAGATAAACATTTTTGCTAAAATAATTACTATATTATTGATCAATTGACTATGACTTTTCAAATCACCCAGTAGTGCTATCTGCAGAGTTAGCTCCAGATAAATGTTGCAATTCTTCAACCATTCCTGGACCTGCGACCAAAAACAAGCTACATATGGACAGTACCAAAAACAATTATCTAATGATTATTCACACAAAATCTGCAGAGCTGGGATGGTTGTATCCCCCATATATATATAACATTATGTTGGTTGCAAGAATTTAGTATAATTGAACTATTCAAAATCAAGTGTTAATCAAATGTTATGCTGCTGTGGCAGTACTGTTGATATTTATGCCTTGATCACACCGACAGCATCATTGTGAAAAATGGTACGCCGCATCATTTGGATATGTATGCAACAAAAGTTCAACATTCACCTTCTACTATTTCTGTCAAGCCGTCTTCGATAAATCCAAGGTATGCACCACACAACGCATTGCAACTGCCTCTGCAACGCGATGCTGCAAGGCAAACGCAGCATTCTAATGGAAATGAATGTACTTCTGGTGTACCAAAACGCAATGACACTAACGATGTGATCAAGGAGTTAAACTAGGTAGCTAGCTATACACACTCGAACAGTGACCACATCTCTCAAGCCATGCATGTTCAGTGGGTGTGGGTAAAATCTCAGGGTATGCCAATCCAGGAAAAAAATCCATATTACAACCTTTGTGTTGTGGAAATTGCATTGTTTACTCTATAACCTGCTAGTGCATATGCTTTAGCATTGTGATATATAGTATATGCCTAAGGCCGAGACAATAAGAAGACACAGTGGCAGAATGAATTCAACCACACCTTTTGTTTCATTACAAAACCAGAGAGCAAAATCTGTCTGAAGTCCACAAAACATATTGCATGTAACAAACAGTTAAATGACCTACAGCATGCTCAAGCAAGGTAATGTTTCCGACTCACCCTACTTGTATAGAAACGGCAATGCCATCTTCCTTTTTCATGTTGCCTAAATGGTCTTTGATTTTGTCATACAGTACACACTTTTAGTTTTTGTTGTCCTAGGCTACCTGGCTAAAATTCTTGCTTGCTAGCCTAACTTCATTTTATGGGCAACGATACGCCAGGCCAGCTAGTTAACATTAGCATACTACATCAAGCTACTTCCATCCTCTCAGGGCAAGGGCACAATGTATGGATTTATGGTTGGATCAGAATCGCGGTTATAATCATTGGCCAGTATTGAGAATTAAGGAAAACTACAAGTCCAAATCCCTATCTCCATCCATGACTAATTTAGGAAAGCCACCAGAGGACAACAACACAAGGAGATGCAATAATCTGTTTGGGCGGTATGCAAACTAGAGTGGGTCTAGGGTTTCTGGGATAGTGGTGTTGATGTGAGCCATTACTAACCTTCCAAAGAACTTCATGGCTACGACCGTGAGTGCTACGGGTCTGTAATCATTTAGGCAGGTTTCCTTTGTGTTCTTGGGCACAGGGACTATGGTGGTCTGCTTGAAACATGTTGGTATTACAGACTCAATCAGGGACATGTTGAAAATGTCAGTGAAGACACCTGCCAGTTGGTCAGCACATGTCCGGAGCACACGTCCTGGTAATCCTTCTGGCCCCACAGCCTTGTGTATATTGACCTGTTTAAAGGTCTTACTCACGTCGGCTACGAAGAGCATGATCACACAGTCATCCGGAACAGCTGATGCTTTCATGCATGTTGTGTTGCTTGCCTCGAAGCGAGCATAGAATTGTTTTAGCTCGTCTGGTAGGCTCGTGTCACTGGGCAGCTCGCCGCTGTGCTTCCCTTTAGTTTGTAATAGTTTGCAAGCACTGTACACCATAGTACCCTCCAAGACCCTGGGTCTCGACCCCGCCCTGTGCAACTGGGTACTGGACTTCCTGACGGGCCGCCCCCAGGTGGTGAGGGTAGGCAACAACATCTCCACCCCGCTGATCCTCAACACTGGGGCCCCACAAGGGTGCGTTCTGAGCCCTCTCCTGTACTCCCTGTCCACCCACGACTGCGTGGCCACGCACACCTCCAACTCAAACATCAAGTTTGTTGACGACACAACAGTAGTAGGCTTGATTACCAACAACGACGAGACGGCCTACAGGGAGGAGGTGAGGGCCCTCGGAGTGTGGTGTCAGGAAAATAACCTCACACTCAACGTCAACAAAACTAAGGAGATGATTGTGGACTTCAGGAAACAGCAGAGGGAACACCCCCCTATCCACATCGATGGAACAGTAGTGGAGAGGGTAGCAAGTTTTAAGTTCCTCGGCATACACATCACAGACAAACTGAATTGGTCCACCCACACAGACAGCATCGTGAAGAAGGGGCAGCAGCGCCTCTTCAACCTCAGGAGGCTGAAGAAATTTGGCTTGTCACCAAAAGCACTCACAAACTTCTACAGATGCACAATCAAGAGCATCCTGACGGGCTGTATCACCGCCTGGTACGGCAACTGCTCCGCCCACAACCGTAAGAGGGTAGTGAGGTCTGCACAACGCATCACCGGGGGCAAACTACCTGCCCTCCAGGACACCTACACCACCCGATGTTACAGGAAGGCCATAAAGATCATCAAGGACAACAACCACCCGAGCCACTGCCTGTTCACCCCGCTATCATCCAGAAGGCGAGGTCAGTACAGGTGCATCAAAGCTGGGACCGAGAGACTGAAAAACAGCTTCTCTCTCAAGGCCATCAGACTGTTAAACAGCCACCACTAACATTGAGTGGCTGCTGCCAACACACTGACTCAACTCCAGCCACTTTAATAATGGGAATTGATGGGAAATTATGTAAAATATATCACTAGCCACTTTAAACAATGCTACCTAATATAATTTTTACATACCCCGCATTATTCATCTCATATGTATACGTATATACTGTACTCTATATCATCTACTGCATCTTTATGTAATACATGTATCACTAGGCACTTTAACTATGCCACTTTGTTTACATACTCATCTCATATGTATATACTGTACTCGATACCATCTACTGTATCTTGCCTATGCCGCTCTGTACCATCACTCATTCATATATCTTTATGTACATATTCTTTATCCCCCTACACTTGTGTGTATAAGACAGTAGTTTTGGAATTGTTAGTTAGATTACTTGTTGGTTATTACTGCATTGTCGGAACTAGAAGCCAAAGCATTTCGCTACACTCGCATTAACATCTGCTAACCATGTGTATGTGACAAATAAAATTTGATTTGATTTGAGGACGAGCGTCGGAGCCGGTGTAGTATGACTCAATCTTAGCCCTGTATTGACGCTTTGCCTGTTTGATGGTTCGTCGCAGGGCATAGCAGGATTTCTTGTATGCTTCCGGGTTAGAATACCGCACCTTGAAAACGGCAGCTCTACCCTTTTAGCTCAGTGCGAATGTTGCCTGTAATCCATGGCTTCTGGTTGTGGTATGTACGTACAGTCACTGTGGGGACGACGTCCTCGATGCACTTATTGATAAAGCCAGTGACTGATGTGGTGTACTCCTCAATGCCATCGGAAGAATCCCGGAACATGTTCCAGTCTGTGATAGCAAAACAGTCCAGTAGTTTATCATCTGCTTCATCTGACCACTTTTTTTCTAGAACGAGTCACTGGTGCTTCCTGCTCCTGACTCAGGAGGATAGAATTGTGGTCGGATTTACCAAATGGAGGAAGAGCTTTGTATGTGTCTCTGTGTAGAGTACAGGTGATCTAGAATTTGTTTCCCTCTGGTTGCACATGTAACATGTTGATAGAAATGTGGTAGAACTGATTTAAGTTTCCCTGCATTAATGTCTCCGGCCACTAGGAGCGCTGCCTCTGGGTGAGTGGTTTCCTGTTTGGTTATTTCCTTATACAGCTGACTGAGTACTGTCTTAGTGCCAGCATCTGTCTGTGATGGTAAATAAACAGACACGAAAAGTATAGCTGAAAACTGTCTAGGCAAGTAGTGTGGCCTGCAATTTATCACAATATACTAGAGACTTCCTTAGATTTCGTGCACCAGCTGTTGTTTACAAATATGCACAGACCGCCCTCCCTCGTCTTACCGTAGTGTGCTGTTCTATCTTGCCGACGTATGTCCCGCTAGCTGAATATCCATGTCGTCATTCAGCCATGATTCCCTGAACCATAGGATATTACAGTTTTTGATGTCCCGTTGGTAGGATATTCGTGATCGTACCTCTTCTAATTTATTGTCCAATGATTGCACATTGGCGAGTAGTATTCGACGGTAACAGCAGCTTTCCCACTAACCTTCTCCGGGTTTCGCTCAAATGTGTTTTCTGGTGAGATATTTTTTTATATATTTTTTTTTAGAGTTTTTGGGGGGGAAAACTGGCTTTCCTTGGAAACTATAAATACACACCACTGTGAATGTTTGGAAACCGAGTGCAATTTCTGTACAGGGCAGGCTGGAGAAATGTGTAGAATTGCAGGAAATTAACTTTAAAACAAAAAATTCTCTACACCGTCAAGAGGGGAGCCAACCAAACAATTCTTATGTTGGGCCCCCCAAAAGGCTAGAGTTGGCCCTTCTTGTTAGTGACAGCAGCATTGACACTTTGATCTTAACACTAAACCAAGTCGCCTGGTTACAATGAAGACTGTTTGTTTGCTTTAGGGGGGAGGACCATAGACTGATATGACAATTATTAAACTCTTGGTTTTACCGCTGTTAAACCCTATGACAGTGATTCATCATGTGAGAGTAGTAACGGAGAAAGTGTGTTCTTATTGTCTAACTCTATAAACCAGAGCTTCTGGCCCACACAGTACAGCACACAGAAACAACCTTGTAAAAGTCTGTTATGTGGATGGTGTTTGGATGCTGTGCTCTGGCTACCAAACTACAACAGTGTTGGATGCTAAACAGACAGTGTTGCTTTCCTCAGATGATGAAGTAGAGTGTTAAAGAAGTTCCTACAGTATAAGATGAAGGGATACTGTGACCAGACAGAACTATAGCAGCACCATGGTTGGACCACCATCCACTAAAAGCCTACATAGCAGTGCAACTTTGTTTTTGTAGTAAAGGAAGTAACTGAAAAATAAGTGAATGATGTGTGTATGGGTAGCATGACCTCACTGGTATACCGAACACTTTCACAGCCTCCGAAAGGTGGGGTTGCCCACGAGCCCTGGAGGGCCCATGCGCATGTCATCAATGTCTCTTTTTTTGACAGTAACCCTCCAAAAAGTAATAGTACATTTCCATATGTACTAGGAATCTAAGTGTTTGTTTGTTTCTTGGGCTTCAGAAATTTGACTGAAAAAGTGACTCAGGCCTTGATTTGTATTTTTTTCTACTGATTGAAAGTTTTATTTTATATTATCTACCCTTTTTTTTCTCCACAGTTTCGTGATATCCAATTGTCTCATCGCTGCAACTCCCGTACAGACTCGGGAGAGACAAAGGTCGAGAGCCGTGTGTCCTCCTAAACACAACCCAACCAAGCCGCACTGCTTCTTGACACAATGCCCACTTAACCCGGAATCCAGCCGCACCAATGTGTCGGAGGAAACACCGTACACCTGGCGACCGTGTCAGCGTGCACTGCGCCCGGCCCACCACAGGAGTCGCTAGTGCACGATGGGACAAGAACATCCCTGCCGGCCAAACCCTCCCCTAACCCGGACGGCGCCGGCCCAATTGTTTTTTACATTTTATATCACCTTTATTTAACCAGGTAGGGCAGTTCCCATTTACAACTGAGACCTGGCCAAGATAAAGCCAAGCAGTTTGATAAAAACAACAGAGTTACACATAAACAAACCCTACAGTCAATAACACAATAGAAAAATCTATGTACAGTGTGTGCAAATGTAGAAGAGTAGGGAGGTAAGGCAATAAATAGGCCATATAGGTGAAATAATTACCATTTAGCATTAATACTGGAGCAATAGATGTGCAGGTGAGGATGTGCAAGTAGAGATACTGGGGTGCAAAATAGCAAGAAGATAAATAACAATATGGGGAGAGGTAATTGGGTGTGCAATTTACAGATTGTACACAGCCAGGTACATTGATTGGTAAACTGCTCTGACAGCTGATGCCTAAAGTTAGTGAGGGAGATATGTCTCCAGATTTTTGCAATTCGTTCCAGTCATTGGCAGCAGAGAACTGGAAGGAAAGGCGGCCAAAGCATGTGTTGGCTTTGGGGATGACCAGTGTAATATACATACTGGAGTGCGTGCTACGGGTGGGTGTTGCTATGGTGACCAGTGAGCTGAGATAAGGTGGGGCATTACCTAGCAGACTTATAGAGGACCTGGAGCCAGTGGGTTTGGCGACGAATATGTAGTGAGGGCCAGCCAACGAGAGCATACATGTCGCAGTGGTGGGGAGTATATGGGGCTTTGGTGACAAAACGGGTGGCACTGTGATAGATTACATCCAGTTTCCTGAGTAGTGTTGGAGGCTATTCTGTAAATGACATCGCCGAAGTCAAGGATCGGTAGGATAGTCAGTTTGACACGGGTATGTTTTAGAGGTCGACCGATTAATCGGAATGGCCGATTTCAAGTGTTCATAACAATCGGAAATCTGTATTTTTGGACACCGATTTGGCCGATTTTAAATAAATATTTTTTATTTATTTAAACACCTTTATTTAGGCAAGTCAGTTAAAGAACACATTCTTATTATCAATGACGGCCAAGGAACTGTGGGTTAACTGCCTTGTTCAGGGGCAGAATGACAGATTTTTACCTTGTCAGCTCGGGGATTCAATCTTACTACCTTACGGTTAACTAGTCCAACGTGCTAACCACCTGCCTTACATTGCACTCCACGAGGAGCCTGCCTGTTACGCGAATGCAGTAAGAAGCCAAGGTAAGTTGCTAGCTAGCATTAAACTTATCTTATAAAAAAGCAATCAATCATAATCACTAGTTAACTACACATGGTTGATGATATTACTAGTTTATCTAGCGTGTCCTGCGTTACATATAATCGATGCGGTGCGCTTTCATGAAAAAGGACTGTCGTTGCTCCAACGTGTACCTAACCATAAACATCAATGCCTTTCTTAAAATTAATACACAAGTATATATTTTTGAACCTGCAAATTTAGTTAATATTGCCTGCTAACATTAATTTATTTTAACTAGGGAAATAGTGTCACTTCTCTTGCAACAGAGTCGGGGTATATGCAGCAGTTTGGGCCGCCTGGCTCGTTGCAAACTGTGTGAAGACTATTTCTTCCTAACAAACACAGCCAACTTCGCCAAACGGGGGATGATTTAACAAAAGCGCATTTGCAAAAAAGCACAATCGTTGCTCGACTCTACCTAACCTTAAACATCAATGCCTTTCTTAAAATTAATACACAGAAGTAGATATTTCTAAACCTGCATATTTAGCTAAAAGAAATCCAGGTTAGCAGGCAATATTCACTTCTCTTGCGTTCATTGCACGCAGAGTCAGGGTATATGCAACAGTTTGGGCCGCCTGGCTCATTGCGAACTAATTTGCCAGAATTTTACGTAATTATGACATTACATTGAAGGTTGTGCAATGTGTCGTGTCTTTACTATCATTAACTGAAGACTGATAGTCGTTATCAAAGATTCTCTGTAATTAGTTATTACGCGATTAGACTGATTAATCATGTAACCGTAATTACTAGGAAGTCGGGGCACCAAGGAAAAATATTCAGATTACAAAGTTATAATTTCCTAAAATAACTTTTCAGATACTTTATCTGATCAATTAGTCTTCGAATTAATGAATTATTTACTTTACCTCACGTAAGTCTCATTCCAAACGCCATAAATTGTTGGTTATCTGCACAAACCCAGTCTTCACTATGAGTCATCCATACATCAATTGTCTTAAATCATTTAATTTATTACTAAGTAATTCACAGAAATGCATAAACAAACAAACAAACAAACAAACAAGGTAAATGTGGTTACATGAAATGATAGGAGAATGTGCCCTAGTGGGCTAAACTGGCAGGGCGGCTTGTTAGACAAAAGGGGAAGTGGGGGTCAACTAAGAAATCACTACAAAGTGATAATTATGACAATTGAAATGCTAATCCTTTGCACATGAACACTCACTCATTCGGGAAAAATTGCAATCAATATATATATTTACGCTCAGTGTGTCGTCTTGATCGCTGGTGAAAAGTTTGTTTCTTTTGTAGAATTGTCCATCTCTCTCCCTCTCTCTCTCTGTCATGGTTATAGTGGATAGTTCAGTGTGACATTAATTTGTTTCGTTATAGAATGTTTGTTTCGGCGGTTGTCGTTCTTCGCGTTCGATGATACCGAATTCCTAGCTGCAGACTAGTAATTAATATCAGACCTGTTCTTATTCTGTCGGGATATCGATAGTCTACGAGTTTAACCACGTGGTATGGTTAAAAGATTCAGCAATGGTCTACAACCTTTGTCCTCCTAATGGAGAAATACATGGTCTGCAACCTTTAGCCATCTCGTAATTGAGGTAACCTCGGTCTGCTGATCGAAAACCCGAGTGGGGTTTTTATTCGGAAGTGCTGAAAAGGGCTGTCCCAGGAGGCCTGACCCTAACTGGGCTCAGGGGCGGTCTTCTGATTTAGTTCAAATCAAAAGGGAATTGTAAAAATACGGAATAGTTCTGTATTTCACTGAAAGAATAAACGTTTTGTTTTCGAGATGATAGTTTCCAGATTCGACCATATTAATGACCTAAGGCTCGTATTTCTGTGTTTATGTTATAATTAAGTCTAGGATTTGATAGAGCAGTGTGACTGAGCGATGGTAGGCACCAGCAGGCTCGTAAGCATTCATTCAAACAGCACTTTCCTGCGTTTGCCAGCAGCTCTTCGCAATGCTTCAAGCATTGCGCTGTTTATGACTTCAACCCTATCAACTCCCGAGATTAGGCTGGTGTAACCAATGTCAAATGGCTAGCTAGTTAGCGGGGTGCGCGCTAATAGTGTTTCAAACGTCACTTGCTCTGAGACTTGGAGTGGTTGTTCCCCTTGCTCTGCATGGGTAACGCTGCTTCGAGGTTGGCTGTAGTCAATGTGTTCCTGGTTCGAGCCCAGGTTGGAGCAAGGAGAGGGACGGAAGCTATACTGTTACACTGGCAATACTAAAGTGCCTATAAGAACATCCAATAGTCAAAGGTATATCAAATACAAATCGTATAGAGAGAAAATAGTCCTATAATTCCTATAATAACTACAACCTAAAACTTCTTACCTGGGAATATTGAAGATTCATGTTAAAAGGAACCACCAGCTTTCATATGCTCTCATGTTCTGAGCAAGGAACTGAAACGTTAGCTTTCTTACATGGCACATATTGCACTTTTACTTTCTTCTCCAACACTTTGTTTTTGCATTATTTAAACCAACTTGAACATGTTTCATTTTTTATTTGAGGCTAAATTGATTTTATTGATGTATTACATTAAATTAAAATAAGTGTTCATTCAGTATTGTTGTAATTGTCATTATTACAAATAAAAGTAAAAAAATTGACCGATTTTTAATCGGCATCGGCTTTTTTTGATCCTCCAATAATCGGTATCGGCGTTGAAAAATCATAATCGGTCGACCTCTAGTATGTTTGACAGTATGAGTGAAGGAGGCTTTGTTGCAAAATAGGAAGCCGATTCTAGATTTAATTTTGGATTGGAGATGCTTAATGTGAGTCTGGAAGGAGAGTTTACAGTCTAACCAGACACCCAAGGTATTTGTAGTTGTCCCCATATTCTAAGTCAGAACCGTCCAGAGTAGTGATGCTAGTCGGGTGGGCGGTGCGGGCAGCGATCGGTTGAAGGGCATGCATTTAGTTTTACTAGCATTTAAAAGCAGTTGGAGGCCACTGTAGGAGTGTTGTATGGCATTGAAGCTCGGTTGGAGGTTTGTTAACACAGTGTCCAAACAGGGGCCAGATGTATACAGAATGGTGTCGTCTGCATAGAGGTGGATCAGAGAATCACCAGTAGCAAGAGCGACATCATTGATATATACAGAGAAAAGAGTCAGCCTGAGAATTTAACCCTGTGGCACCCCCATAGACTGCCAGAGGTCCGGAAAACAGGCCCTCCGATTTGACACACTGAACTCTATCTGAGAAGTAGTTGGTGAACCAGGCGATGCAGTCATTTGAGAAACCAAGGCTATTGAGTCTGCCGATAAGAATGCAGTGATTGACAGAGTCAAAAGCACAGTACTGTCTTTTATCGATGGCAGTTATGATGTCGTTTAGGACCTTGAGAGTGGATGAGGTGCACCCATGACCAGCTCGGAAACCATCAAAATGGTCGGTGATCTGTTTGTTAACTTGGCTTTTGAAGATTTTAGAAAGGCAGGGCAGGATGGATATAGGTCTATAACAGTTTGGGTCTAGAGTGTCTCCCCCTTTGAAGAGGGGAATGACCGCGGCAGCTTTCCAATCTTTAGGGATCTCAGATGATACGAAAGAGGTTAAATAGGCTAGTAATAGGGGTTTCAACAATTTCGGCGGATGATTTTAGAAAGAGAAGGTCCAGATTGTCTAGCCCAGGTGATTTGTAGGGATCCAGATTTTGCAGCTCTTTCAGAACATCAGCTGTCTGGATTTGGGTGAAGGAGAATCGGTGGTGGGGCTTGGGCATGTTGCTGCAGGGAGTGCTGAGATTTTGGTAGGGTGGAAAGCATGGCCAGCCATAGAAAAATGCTTATTGAAATGATCGATTATCGTAGATTTATCGGTGGTGAGTGTTTCCTATCCTCAGTGCAGTGGGCAGCTGGGAGGAGGTGTTCTTATTCTCCATGGACTTTAGTTTCCCAAAACTTTATGGATTTAGTGCTACAGGATGCAAATTTCTGTTTGAAAAAGCTAGCCTTAGCTTTCCTAACTGACTGAGTATATTGGTTCCTGACTTCTCTGAAAAGTTGCATATCGTGGGGACTATTCGATGCTAATGCTAAACGCCACAGGATGTTTTTGTGCTGATCAAGGGCAGTCAAGCCTGGGTTGAACCAAGGCTGTATCTGCTCTTAGTTCTACATGTTTTGAATGGGGCATGCTTATTTAAGATGGTGAGGAAAGCACTTTTAAAGCGCAACCAGGCATCCTCTACTGACGGGATGAGGTCAATATCCTTCCAGGATACCCGGGCCAGGTCGATTAGAAAGGCCTGCTCGCTGAAATGTTTTAGGGAACGTTTGACAGTGATGAGGGGTGGTCGTTTGACCGCGGACCTATGCAATGAGGTAGTGATCGCTGAGATCCTGGTTGAAGACAGCAGAGGCGTATTTAGTGGGTAAATTGGTCAGGATGATATCTAAGGCCGGGGTAGCCAGGTGGAAAGCATGGCCAGCCGTAGAAAAATGGTTACGCCCATGGTTACGGATTTAGGGTTGTACCTGGGAGGTTCCTTGATAATTTGTGTGAGATTGAGGGCATCTAGTTTAGATTGTAGGACGGCCGGGGTGTTAAACATGTTCCAGTTTAGGTCACCTAACAGTACGAACTCTGAAGATGGATGGGGGGAAATCAATTCACATATGGTGTCCAGGGCACAGCTGGGGGCTGAAGGGGGTCTATAACAAGCGACAATGGTGAGAGCCTTGTTTCTGGAAAGGTGGATTTTTAAAAGTAGAAGTTCGAATTGTTTGGGCACAGACCTGGATAGTAAGACACAACTTTGCAGGCTATCTCTGCAGTAGATTGCAACTCCGCCCCCTTTGGCAGTTCTATCTTGTCGGAACATGTGGGGATGGAAATTTCAGGATTTTTGGTGGCCTTCCTAAGCCAGGATTCAGACATGGCTAGGACATGCGGGTTGGCGGAGTGTGCTAAAGCAGTGAATAAATCAAACTTAGGGAGGAGGCTTCTAATATTTACATGCATGAAACCAAGGCTTTTATGGTTACAGAGGTCAACAAATGAGAGTGCCTGGGGAATGGGATTGGTGCTGGGGGCTGCAGGGCCTGGGTTAACCTCTACATCACCAGAGGAACAGAGGAGGAGTAGGATAAGGGTACGGCTAAAGGCTATAGGAATTTGTCGAATCGGGCATTCTGAACAGAGAGTAAAAGGAGCAGATTTCTTGGCGTGGGAGTATAAATTCAAGGCATAATGTGCAGACAAGGGTATGTTAGGATGTGAGTACAGTGGAGGTAAACCTAGTCATTGCATGACGATGAGAGCGGTTTTGTCTCTAGAGGCACCAGTTAAGCCAGGTGAGGTCACCGCATGTGTGGGGGGTGGAACAAAGGGGCTAACTAGGGCATATTGGGCAGGGCTGGGGGCTCTACAATGAAATAAGACAATCACTAACCAAAACAGCAATAGACAAGGCATATTGACATTAGGGAGAAGCATGTGTAGCCGGGTGATCATAGGTTCCAATGAGTAGCAATAGATTATTCAGGGAGACGATTTCAGTAGTTTCTACTATGCTAGGCGAGCTAGCGAGCCGGGGCTAGCAGATGGGCCTCTGGTGACGTCGCAACGGAAGAGACTGATTGAAACCACCTCGGAAGATTACGTCAGCAGACCAGTCATGATGAATTGTCAGGACGCCGTGTCGGCAGTAAGTAGGCCAGGCCAATTGGCAAAAGAGGAATTGTAGCCCAAGAATTGGCTGGTGGACCTCTTCGGCTAGCCGGGAGATGGGCCTAGCTCAAGGCTAACTGGTGCTTGCTTCAGGACTGTGACGTTATTTTTATTTATTTTTTTACCTTTATTTAACTAGGCAAGTCAGTTAAGAACAAATTCTTATTTTCAATGACGGCCTAGGAACAGTGGGTTAACTGCCTGTTCAGGGGCAGAACGACAGATTTTGTACCTTGTCAGCTCGGGGGTTTGAACTTGCAACCTTCCAGTTACTAGTCCAATGCTCTAACCACTAGGCTACCCTGCCGCCCCAGCCAGGAGTATCCACGCGGATTGCATCTAGCTAGCTGCGATGAGCCGGTGTAAAATTTCAGAGCTTGCAGTAGGAATTCGGAGATGTGGTAGAGAAAAAGCAGTCCTATATGCTCTGGGTTGATATCGCTCTGTGCAGACTGGCAGGTATTGACCGAGCTGAGGCTTGCTGAAGTCCGAGTTAACGGTGAAGACCGCTAGCAGTGGCTAACTGACTAGTAGCTAGTTAGCTGGCTAGCTTCTGATGGGGGTTCCGGTTCTAATGTATTAAAATAGCAGATCCTTACCACATTGGGTGAGGCTGGTTGCAGGAGAGTATATTTAGTACGTAGATGGAAAGTAGATTTAAATATATACGAAAAAACTATATTTACATGAGACAAGACAACACACACTTCCGACTGCTACGCCATCTTGGATTAATAATGTGCCATGCCCCATGGGTCTCCTGGTCGCAGCCGGCTGTGACAGAGCCTGGATTCGAACCCAGAATCTCTAGTGGCACAGCTAGTGCTGCGATGCAGTGCCTTTTTTAGACCACTGTGCCACTCGGGAGGCCCTACCAATGTTTAAAGGGATATCGGTGAACAAATGCCTTTGTCAAGGCTATGATGGCGCCCGTGCAGTGAGTGGAGTTTACTCAGGTGTTCAAAAGCCCATATCAGACCGATACCCTAATGCTTCTTAGGTAGGTCTTTATAAGTTCAAGGTTTTAGTTTAGAAAACGATCTCTCCGCAGAAGTGACAGTTACAGGGATGGTAAAAACAGCTTGTTGTAGCAACATCAGGGAAACCTGGCAGAAGGGTGCTTCAAATACAAATTCCGCAACGTCTTTAATTGAGCATCTCATTCTCCTTAATGGCCGGCCTCAACACGTTACGAAAAGAGATGAACTGTATAGGAAGCTCTGGGGACAGGTAGTCTGGATACTGGACAGCCAATAAATTGGCAGATTCAAACAGATGATCATCTTTAGCGGAAAACAGTTATTGAAAAAAGGGATTTCGTTCATACTGGTGAACCGACATTTGAGTTCTGTTGTTGCAATATCAACAGTCCCTTATCTCTGGTATACACTATGTGTACAAAATATTATGAACACCTGCTCTTTCCATGACAGACTGACCAGGTGAAAGCTATGGTCCCTTATTGATGTCACTTGTTAAATCCACTTCAATCAGTGTAGATGAAGGGGAAGAGTCCGGTTAAAAAATATATTTTTATATTCTTGAGACTATTGAGACATGGATTGTGTATTTGTACCATTCAGAGGGTGAATGGGCAAGACAAAATATTTAAGTACCTTTTGAACGGGGTATGGAGTAGGTGCCAGGTGCACCTGTTTGTGTCAAAAACACTGCAGGATTTTCCATCCTGATTAGTTTTCTGTGTGTATCTAGAATGGTCCACCACCCAAAGGACATCCAGCCAACTTGACACAACTGTCAGAAGCATTGGGGTAAACATGGGCCAGCATCCCTGTGGAATGCATTCGACACCTTGTAGAGTCCATGCCCTGACGAATTGAGGCTGTTCTGAGGGCAAAAAGGGTGGATGCAACTCGATATTAGGAATGTGTTCTTAATGTTTGTACACTCAGTGTATATTGGCATGCATCAAATCAAATTGTATTTGTCATATGCGTTGAATACAACAGGTGTAGACTTTACAGTGAAATGCTTACATTACAAGCCATTAACCAACAATGTAGATTAAGAAAAATAAGTGTTAAGAATGTATTTACTAAAATAAACTGATGTAAAAAATAAATAAAATAAAAATATATTTTTTTATATAATTAAAGAGCAACAATAAAATAACTAACGAGGCTATATACAGGGGGTACCAGTTCAGAGTCAATTTGCAGGGGCACAATTGTGCCTCTGCAAATTAGTCAAGGTAATTGAGGTAATATATAGAGGTAAGGTGATTAATAAACAGAGTAGCAGCAGCATAAAAATGGTGGGGGGGAGTCAATGCAAATAGTCTGTGTAGCCATTTGATTAGCTGTTCAGGAGTCTTATGGCTTGGGGGTAGAAGCTGTTAAGAAGCCTTTTGGACCTAGACTGCGCTCCGGTACCGCTTGCCGTGTGGTAGCAGAGTGAACAGTATATGACTAGGGTGGCTGGAAGGCTTTTTAGGGCCTTCCTCTGACACCGTCTGGTACTGTAGAGAGGTCCTGGATGGCAGTAAGCTTGGCCCCAGTGATGTACTGTGGCATACGCACTACCCTCTGTAGTGCCTTGTGGTTGGAGGTCAAGCCGTTGCGATGGTGCAGCTGTAGAACTTTTTGAGGACCCATGCCACATCTTTTCAATCTCCCGAGGGGGAATAGGCGTTGACGTGCCCTCTTCATGGCGGTCTTAGTGTGTTTGGATCATGATAGTTTGTTGGTGACGTGGACAAGCTCTCAACCTGCTCCACTACAGCCCCATCGATGAGAATGGGGGCGTGCTTGGACCTACTTTTCCTGTAGTCCACAATCATCTCCTTTTGTTTTGATCATGTTGAGGGAGAGGTTGTTTTCCTAGCACCACACTGTCAGGTCTCTGACCTCCCTATATGCTGTCTCATGATTGTCTGTGATCAGGTCTACCACTGTTGTCGTCTGCAAACTTAATGATGGTGTTGGAGTCGTGCTTGGCCATGCAGTCATAGGTGAACAGGGAGTACAGGAGGGGACTGAGCACTCGCCCCTGAGGGGCCCCTGTGTTGAGGATCAGCATGGCAGATGGGTTGTTACCTGTTTAGTCCCATTGTCCTTAGCTTAGTGATGAGCTTTGAGGGCACTATCGAGGAGAAGGCTGAGCTGTAGTCAATGAATAGCATTTTCACGTAGGTGTTCCTTTTGTCCAGGTGGGAAAGGCAGTGTGGAGTGCAATTGAGATTGCGTCATCTGTGGATCTGTTGGGGCGGTATGCAAATTGGAGTGGGTCTAGGGTTTATGGGATAATGGTGTTGTGAGCCACAGTCGGTCCAGCAACCTGGACATTCAGGCCATGTTGAAAACATTTACACACAAAAAATGAGGACTTCAGGAGACCAGGGGAGTCTCTCAAATTGGATTAAATTAAATTAAATGTACCTTGAATATTGCAGGCCATTTGTGTAGGCTGTAAGTTCAACAATAAATAGTGGCTGAATTTATCCTCAAGCCGACTACTCTTTTCCTCATTGTTAGGCTATTTGATGTGTAATTTTTATAAAAAGTTTGTAAATAGCAGCTAAATACGGTAAACTAGTGTTTTGAGGGTGGACTGACTGTATCATTTGCCATTAATAGACTGGTTTTACGCACAACAACTTTCTATCCAAACTGGGAGAGAGTGACAGGACGGCTCATGTCATGCAGGTTCAGGTAGCCTATAAAGGACAGTTGTATATTCAAAAAAATCTATTGGTAGCTGATTAGTATGCTGTTGCATCGAACATTTATTTTTACAATCTGAAATGTTTGAATTTCCAACTTGATTTACTGAAAAAGTCATTACATTATTGCCGCCAGCCAACAGTCTAAAAATAGTATCATTGCGACACAGTGTATAGCTTTGTGAACTGTTAGGCTTAACATGAGGAAATGACGACCAAATAGGCCTACCAATAAACATTTATCCATTGCCCTGGCACCACAGAAAGCCTATCATAGGCATGCAGCCGCATAAATGTCAACATTTCAGCATCTTTGACAGTGATTGGTAGTCTATACTTTGAGTGACTGTTGGGGTCCAGTGCATTACCTGTATACTTTATCTTTTGAGACTTCAAAGGTAACGAAATATCCTGGCAACGCTAACATATGTCATGCAAACTCATTTTTAGTTGGGTTCAAGGGCAAGCCAAAAGGTTTTTTTTTGTATTATGTTATTCGTGGCTCACCTGAAAAGAACCCTGGTTCTCTCTCTCTCATTCTGTCTCCATTCACTTTCTCTATCCTACTCTAGGTCAGAGGAGAAGGTGACTGTCTATTTCATCAACCGCGATGGGCGGAAGATCACCACTTCGAGTGCCAAGGGCGACAGTCTTCTAGACCTGGTGGTCGAACAAAACCTAGATATTGAAGGTTTTGGTAAGTGTGGTGTACCTAGGGCTGTGATGGTCATGGAATCTTGGATGACATAATTGGCCTGCCAAATGACTGCGGTCAGTGTAAAAAATGTTTTACACACATTATGCTGTCATAGAATGAAGAGAACTGGCGTCCCAATTCAAGTCAATGATAGCATAATGGGTGGACTGGCGGCCATTGCGAGGAGCAAAGTAGGAAGTGTACCCATTATGTGCTGTGATTCATTGATTCAACTCAACTGACATTACTAAATATTCCATTGCATGAGCCAAATCTGCATAATTTGAATGCAACATGTAAGGTTTTGGTCCCATGTTTCATGAGCTGACATAAAAGATCCCCGAAATGTTCCATACGCACAAAATGCTTATTTCTCTCAAATTTTGTGCACAAATTTGTTTATCCCTATTAGTATTTCTCCTTTGCCAAGATAATCCATCCACCTGACAGGTGTGGCATATCAAATAGCTGATTAAACAGAATTATCATTACACAGGTGCACCTTGTGCTGGGGACAATAAAAGGCCACAGTTTTGTCACACAGCACAATGACACAGATGTCTTACGTTTTGAGGGAGTGTGTAATTGGCATGCTTACTACAGAAATGTCCACCTGAGCTGTTGCCAGAGAATTAATGTTCATTTCTCTACCATAAGCCGCCTCCAACGTTGTTTTAGAGAATTTGTCAGTACGTCCAACCGGCCTCTCAAACGCAGACCACATGTATGGCGTCGTGTGGGTGAGAGGTTTGCTGATGTCAATGTTGTGAACAGAGTGCCTCATGGTGGCGGTGGAGATATGGTATCGGCAGGCATAAGATCCAGAGAACAAACACAATTGCATTTTATCGACTGCAGTTTGAATGCACAGAGAGATACCGTGACGAAATCCTGTCTTGCCATTCATCACCTCATGTTTCAGCATGATAATGCATGGCCCCATGTTGCAAGGATCTGTACACATTTCCTGGAAGCTGAAAATGTCCCAGTTCTTCCATGGCCAGCATACTCAGACATTTCACCCATTGAGCATGTTGTGATGCCTGGATGGAAGTGTACTACATCGTGTTCCAGTTCCCGCCAATATCCAGCAACTTCAGACAGCCATTGAAGAGGAGTGGGACAACATTCCGCAGGCCACAATCAACAGCCTGATCAACTCTATGCGAAGGAGATGTCGCACTGTATGAGGCAAAACGCCTACCTTCTTTTTAAATGTATCTGTGACCAACAGATGCATATCTACAATCCCAGTCATGTGAAATCCATAGATTAGGGCCTATTGAATTTATTTAAATTTACTAATTTTCTTATATGAACTCTAACTCAGTAAAATCTTTGAAATTGTTACATGTTGCGTTTTATATTTTTGTTCAGTACACATTACCATGGAAATTATTGCATCACAATACCAGGCAGCCATTGCGAGTGCACCCATGAGTTTACCAGTCAAATTGCCAGGGTTAGCGGTTCCAAGCCTGTTCTATTCATTCTATTTCGATGTGTGCTGCTGCAGGGAGGGGGCTGTTGCATATGCACCTGAAGACTTGTTTGCTACAACACCTTCCTTGTTTCAGCAAGGAGCAACAAAGTTTCATCACGTTGTTAAGAGTCCATGTTACCACCGAAACGGACTCAACCACACAAATGCCCAGCCATCCCATCTTCAGTCAGTTTGTTGAACAAAAAATAAACGGTTATGACGGTCTTCATCCACAACCGTCAGTTACACTGTTATAAGGTAATTGTGCCAGTCCTAGGTGTGCCATGGTGAAGTAGACTGCAGGCTTATGGATACTGTTCGCATCCTGACAATTGCCAATGTGGGTCCATATTTCTGATACTGTGTTTAGTTGATAAGATCCAATATACATTTCCTACAAGAAGCTGATGAAGAAGCCAGAGGATGACATGGCATTATTTCCATATTAGGGCGTGTAGTTAGACTGTCACTCTCTCACCAAGAGTGGCACTTTAACATGCTGCCCAGTTACCTCTGGCACTTCTACTAAATGTTTCCATGGCTTTATATGGATGAGCCCCAGCATCAAGCATTCTATCCAGACAGAGTGAGAGAACCGAGGGAGGGAGGGAGGGAAAGAGGCGGTGAGCACAATATGCGTCAGCAACATCACCTTTGATGTTTGCAAGGCTTTCTATCTTTCCCTCTGTCTCTCTGTCCAGCTCATTTCTCCTGCGCGTCTGTCCTATTTAGGCATTGACATGATACAATCTGGATCCCTGAAAGAGCGCCATGGTAGAAAGAGGGGGAAAACCTGTCTGGGGTTCTGTCCTCCCCTGCAGATGTCAGGACTCCTCATCCTCCTGTCTAGAGAGAGTGGGAGAGAGCAGTAAACGAAGGCCACTGGAGGTCTATTTCTAGTCTCTAGTCTTGGGTGGTACACCCGGGGTATTGCGGGGGAAAAGCCATGGGATGGTTTTTCAATACCGCCAAAACTATTTATTTGAATTTTTTTGAGTAATGTTCAGATTTGTAGCTACATTTTAAGTAAATACCAGCAGTCAACTTGTGCAATACGTTAGGAGATGAAGCAGATTGCGTTCTTCATTTCACCTTACCGTAGTTCCCAGTTGAGCCAGTCACGTATCCGCACCCCCCTGTCCACATCGATGGGACAGTAGTGGAGAGGGTATTTTAAGTTCCTCGGCATACACATCACGGACAAACTGAATTGGTCCACCCACACAGACCGCGTCGTGAAGAAGGCGCAGCAGCGCCTCTTCATCCTCAGGAGGCTGAAGAAATTTGGCTTGTCACCAAAAGCACTCACAAACTTCTACAGATGCACAATCGAGAGCATCCTGTCGGGCTGTATCACCGCCTGGTATGGCAACTGCTCCGCCCACAACCGTAAGGCTCTCCAGAGGGTAGTGAGGTCTGCACAACGCATCACCAAGGGCAAACTACCTGCCCTCCAGGACACCTACACCACCCGATGTCACAGGAAGGCCATAAAGATCATCAAGGACAACAACCACCCGAGCCACTGCCTGTTCACCCCGCTATCATCCAGAAGGCGAGGTCAGTACAGGTGCATCGAAGCAGGGACCAAGAGACTGAAAAACAGCTTCTATCGCAAGGCCATCAGACTGTTAAACAGCCACCACTAACATTGAGTGGCTGCTGCCAACACACTGACTCAACTCCAGCCACTTTAATAATGGGAATTGATGGAAATTGATGTAAAATATATCACTAGCCACTTTATACAATGCTACTTAATATAATGTTTACATACCCTACATTACTCATCTCATATGTATATGTATATACTGTACTCTATGTCATCTACTGCATCTATGTAATACATGTGTCACTAGCCACTTTAATAAACTATGCCACTTAATATAATGTTTACATACCCTACATTACTCATCTCATATGTATATACTGTACTCGATACAATCTACTGCATCTTGCCTATGCCGTTCTGTACCATCACTCATTCATATATCGTTATGTACATATTCTTTATCCCTTTACACTTGTGTGTATAAGGTAGTAGTTTTGGAATTGTTAGGTTAGATTACTCGTTGGTTACTACTGCATTGTTGGAACTGGAAGCACAAGCATTTCGCTACACTCGCATTAACATCTGCTAACCATGTGTATGTGACAAATAAATTTGATTTGACGTGTTTGTTTGTAAATAGCATAACGGGAGAAAGCAGGAGCTGGTGAGTCCATAGCGTTCTATATCTATCTATTGGTGAGTCTTTATTGTGCAACGCACATGAGGTGATGAAGTTACTGAGTGGCGCAGTGGTCTAAGGTGTCACTACAGCCCCTGATTTGATCTGTATCACAACCGGGCGTGATCGGGAGTCCCAAAGGGCGGCACACAATTGGCCCAACGTCGTCCGGGTTAGGGCAGGGTTTGACCGGGGTAGGCCGTCATTGTAAATAAGAATTTGTTATTAACTGACTTGCCTAGTTAAATAAATATATATATTTTTCTGCCAGAAGTCAGAGTTCTGGATGAGTTCTGTACAGCTGACATTTTTTCCCCTGTGCTTTCTACTGCTGTTTTTTCCCCCTCCTCGGTTCTTCCCCCATCTGCTTTCTGTACACATGCTGCTCTTCCTTCAGAAAACCATGAATCACAACTTTGTTCATTTGCACAATTTGTCTCGTTCACTTTCGCTTGTAAGTATCCACACTCACTGAAAATTACATTGGGTAGCTACTAGCTATGCTTGT
Source organism: Oncorhynchus tshawytscha (assembly GCF_018296145.1). NCBI lineage: Eukaryota > Metazoa > Chordata > Actinopteri > Salmoniformes > Salmonidae > Oncorhynchus > Oncorhynchus tshawytscha. Next base: position 27,335,331 of record NC_056454.1, read on the forward strand.
ATAACTTGAGCTGGATTTGTCTGTCTTTGCAATTAGTTGGTTAGTTTTAGCTCGTTAGCATTTAGCTAATGGCATCTATGTGATCTGGCTATTACCTGTGCAAATTTTGTTAGCATTCTGGTAATAGACGATCAATGGGCTTTTTTTGCGTTGTTTGCGCCCCCTCATTTTATGTATGGGTTGCCCCAGGACTCGAACCCACTACCCTCGCGTTACAAGCGACATGCTCTACCAACTGAACTGCCAACGCGTGAACCCGCCTCTTGCAGAAGGATGTCAGTCCCCTGAATGGAATGTGCTTTTGATAGGCTGAAATTATTTTTGTAGTGTTTCTGGGCAGGTCTGTGGGTTGGGCTGATGTAAAGCTTTCTCACAACCTCTCACCTCTTCCTCTCTCCTCACAGTATAAACTGTTCCATGCATTAGAGTAGACATTAATCCAGTGCCTTCAGAACTTCATCCTTACATATCCCATTTTTTTTTTATCTCCAAACACACCCCCTGACATCCTCAGCTGGAATGATACCCCTTTATGTGCTAGGCCTTACATATCTCTCTCTCTCTCTGCAGGTTAAAGGTAATACGATGTGTACATCCTGTGGTTTCAATCATATGAACGGAAAGTCAGTGAAGTCCTTCCCCTCTAGGACTGGGCTGTTTTCTACTGATAGATCCTGATATACATCATCCCTTAACAGTTTGATTTTAAATGTGTGTTCCCCAGGTGCATGTGAGGGGACCCTGGCCTGTTCCACCTGTCATGTGATCCTGGATCAGAAGGTGTACAACCAGCTGGGGCCCATCACTGATGAGGAGAATGACATGCTGGACCTGGCCTTTGGCCTCACTGATACGTGAGTCACACACATACACACACATTCCAAAACACACATTGGCGGGAAGATGATTCTGGCCTATTAAAGGCCTCACAGACAAATGAGTGACATGCTTGCTGATGCATACACATCACATAGTATGTACTCTCTCCCACACATAGAACACACATGAACATGTTGAGCCTGTCTCACAGCTTAACCTGCTGATAAATCACATTATTCCAGGCAGGCTTCCAGCCAATAGAGATCAAGAGGTTCAGTTGCCGGGTGAGATGAGCAGATTAAAGATAATTGTTTCTTTCCAATTCACTTCACATTAGAATATAATTAGTTAGGTATGAAAAGGGTACTAATTCCCCTCAGGTGACAAATCAAATCAGTATGATTATAATGCATATCAAATGTGTGTTTTCTCCCTCACATGTGCTCTGTCTCAGCAACGTGATGCTCTCAGCCACCTTGTATTTGAGACTCTTGTTTGTCTATAACATTTAACCTGGTCAAGACCAGAGTTTTCCCCTGGCTGACCTTTCACATATCTAACATGATTCTCTGGAACACATCAATACCAGATACTGACTGTGGGTTTCTCTACTAATGAGGATGTGCTTCTCCCACATGGCTCCCATCCCAGTTTAAGACAAACAGTTTACACAGTAACTCACACATTTGGAATGATAACATAACATGTTACGTAAGGTCTATTCACATGTGAATGTGAACATAGTGTATGTGCGCTTATTATGCTAGTGTGATATTTTTTTATTATTAACCCCTCCACCACAGACTTTTAAGACTTGGTGTTTGCTTTAACTGTGTAGCATCAAATTAGATTTTTGTAGATTTTTATTTTATAAATGATTTTGTCACAAAATGCATGAGACCAGCCTGGGCCTTGACCACAAAAGAGGCAAACCGGGTGCTAGTGGGAAGGGAATAGATTTGACAACATGGTTCCCTGTTAATAAAGTGTGTCTAATGACCTTGTCCCTGTACCTGCTGTCTGCGGTCCTGCAGGTCTCGTCTGGGTTGTCAGGTCTGCGTATCCAGAGATCTGGAGGGCATAACGGTCCGTGTGCCAGACCGGGTGAACGACATGCGGCGGTCTGATGATGCTGGACCTACACTGTAAAGCATCTAGTTGTTTTTACAGTATTATACAAAACTAACAGTAAAGTACTATATTAATGATTAATTGCCCTAAATTGAAATGCAATCTGGGTGATTTTAGGTGTAACTGATTAATTGATACTATACAATTCCTAAGAAACTTGGTTTAACAGTACATTCCTGTTAAAAAGTGCTATATTTCCAATGGTTCTGTAATTCCACCCCACAGAATACTGTACCCTTCCCTGTAGTGGGTTCATGGTATTGTTGTTTTCATTAACATATTATGAGGTGTGCCTTGTAAGAGGCTGCATTTGTTCCACCGGTTAGTGAGAGTGAGGTACCAATTTAACTGATACAGTGGTAGCAGTGCCTCAACAATTGAATGTGCATACAGTAGGGGACAGATTGGAGTGGCAGCAAGTCTTAAACCTTTAATGGTTTAGTATTTGCCATGTTCTCTGGTCTGTTTTGCCCTGCATTCACTGCCAGTTTAGAAGCCTTTGTTAAGGCCTCTAGAAGTGCAAGTGATATACAGTACCAGTCAAAAGTTTGGACACACCTACTCATTCAAGGGTGTTTCTTTATTTTTACTATTTTCTACATTGTAGAATAATAATGAATACATAAAAACTATGAAATAACACATGGAATCATGTAGTAACCAAAAAAGTGTTAAATATATCAAAATATATTTTATATTTGACATTCTTCAAAGTAGCCACCCTTTTCCTTGATGACAGCTTTGCACACTCTTTGCACACTCTTGGCATTATCAACCAGCTTCATGAGGTAGTCACTTGGAATGCATTTCAATTAACAGGTGTGCCTTGTTAAAAGTTCATTTCTTTCCTTCTTAGCATTTGAGCCAATCAGTTGTGTTGTGACAAGGTAGGGGTGGGTATACAGAATATTTGGTTTAAAAAAAAATATATATATATATATATATATACACACACACACACACACACACACACACACACACACACACACTATCATTCAAAAGTTTGGGGTCACTTAGAAATGTCCTTGTTTAAATATATATATTTTTAAATGTATCCATTAAAATAACATCACATTGATCAAAAATACAGTGTAGACATTGTTAATGTTGTAAATGACTATTGTAGCTGGAAATGGCAGATTTTTTTTTAATGGAATATCTTCATAGGCGTACAGAGGTCCATTATCAGCAAACATCACTCCTGTGTTCTGCTAGTAACCTACAGTAAATAGCTAGTAACCTACAGTAAATAGCTAGTAAGCGAATGTCAAGTTTTATTTATAGATAAAATATTTTGTATTGTTGAAATGCTGAAATAAAATCGTTTTCCTAATTTTTAAGATCGATGCATCCACTGTATATTATTTCTTACCGTCATTTTACCTTGTCATTCCACCTTGTCACCCACGTTCAGGTAGGCCTAAGCTATAATACTAACTTTACAAAACATTTCACATTTATAATCTCTAACATTCTGAGCATTCTTCCTCTGTGTTCAGCATCTCTACACTGTTGCACTCTTCTCATTTTGTCAGACTCCTCCTTTCCCCCCCTGAGAAATGTGTGTTTATGTTGCCTCCGCTTTCCCCTAGTTCTAATTGAGACACAACTCAAAGATGGATCGTGTGGAATGTGTTGTCACACTCAGAGGGGTTATTAGTGGGAGCAGTGGAAAAGAAATGGCTTCGACACAGTCACTCATCTGAGGTGTCGCTCAGTGATGACGTCATCTTTGTTCTGAGAGAGAGCAGCTGACAAACACATCAATCAACCGTCACTGAGAGAGAGGGAGGGGAGAGACCGGAGTAAAGGGGTGAGAAAGGGGAACACTGCAAAGGTATGGACAAAGGGGTTAGGTGACTAAGGTAGAGATGTGAGGACAGGGTTGACAAATGGAAACGTGGAGAGAGGCTAATAAAGAGGTAGCAACGTCAGGGGAGGGGTGAGATGAGGGTTCATGGGTAGGTACAAGTGGAAGGAAATATAGGTTAAACATATTCATACATGAGTCAGAATGGAATAGGGAAGATTGATTTACAGTTGAAGTCGGAGGTTTACATACACCTTAGCCAAATGCATTTCAACTCAGTTTTTCACAATTCGAGACATTTAATCCTAGTAAAAAATTCATGTCCTAGGTCAGTTAGGATCACCACTTTATTTTAAGAATGTGAAATGTCAGAATAGGAGAGAGTGATTTATTTCAGCTTTTATTTCTTTCATCACAGTGGGTCAGACGTTTACATACAAATCAAATCAAAGTTTGTCATGTGCGCCGAATACAACAGGTATTAATATTAAGGTATTGCCTTACAGTGAAATGCTTACTTACAGCCTCTAACCAATAGTGCAAAAAAGGTATTAGGTGAACAATGGGTAAGTAAAGAAATAAAAAGACAGGCTATATACAGTAGCGAGGTTACATACAGACACCGGTTAGTCAGGCTGATTGAGGTAGTATGTACATATGGTTAAAGTGACTGCATATATGATGAACAGAGAGTAGCAGTTGCGTAAAGAGGGGTTGGCGGGTGGTGGGACACAATGCAGATAGCCCGGTTAGCCAATGTGCTTGAGCACTGGTTAGTATTTGGTAGCATTGCCTTTTAAATTGTTTAACGTGGGTCAAATGTTTCAGGTAGCCTTCTACAAGCTTCCCACAATAAGTTGGGTGAATTTTGGCCCATTCCTCCTGACAATAATTGAGTCAGGTTTGTAGGCCTCCTTGATCACACACGCTTTTTCAGTTCTGCCCACAAATGTTCTATAGGATTGAGGTCAGGGCTTTGTGATGGCCACTCCAATACCTTGACCTTGTTGTCCTTAAGCCATTTTGCCACAACTTTGGAAGTATGCTTGGTGTCATTGTCCATTTGGAAGACCCATTTGCGACCAAGCTTTAACTTCCTGACTGATGTCTTGAGATGTTGCTTCAATATATCCACATAATTTTCCTCTCTCATGATGCCATCTATTTTGTGAAGTGCACCAGTCCCTCCTACAGTAAAGCACCCCCACAACATGATGCTGCCACCCCCGTGCTTCACGGTTGGGATGGTGTTCTTCGGCTTCCAAGCATCCCCCTTTTCCCTCCAAACAGAACGATGGTCATTATGGCCAAACAGTTCTATTTTTGTTTCATCAGACCAGAGGACATTTGTCCAAAAAGTACGATCTTTGTCCCCATGTGCAGTTGCAAACCGTAGTCTGGCTTTTCTATGGCAGTTTGGAGCATTGGCTTCTTCCTTGCTGAGCGGCCTTTCAGGTTATGTCGATATAGGACTCGTTTTACTGTGGATATAGATACTTTTGTACCCGTTTCCTCCAGCATCTTCACGAGTTCCTTTTGCTGCTGTTCTGGGATTGATTTGCACTTTTCGCACCAATGTATGTCCATCTCTAGGAGACCGAACGTGTCTCCTTCCTGAGTGGTATGACGGCTGCGTGGTCCCATGGTGTTTATTCTTGCGTACTATTGTTTGTACAGATGGACGTGGTACCTTCAGGCATTTGGAAATTGCTCCCAAGGATAAACCAGACTTGTGGAGGTCTACAATATTTTTTCTGATATTTCTTTTTATTTTCCCATGATGCCAAGCAAAGAGGCACTGAGTTTGAAGGTAGGCCTTGAAATACATCCACAGGTACACCTCCAATTGACTCAAATTATGTCAATTAGCCTATCAGAAGCTTCTAAAGCTGTGACATAATTTTCTGGAATTTTCCAAGCTTTAAAGGCACAGTCAACTTAGTGTATGTAAACTTCTGACCCACTGGAATTGTGATACAGTGAAATATTCTGTCTGTAAACAATTAATTGTGTTATGCACAAAGTAGATGTCCTAACTGACTTGCCAAAACTATAGTTTTTTTTAACAAGAAATTTGTGGAGTGGTTGAAAAACGAGTTTTAATGACTCCAACCTAAGTGTATGTAAACTTCAGACTTCAAGTGTGTGTGTATATGTGTGTGTGTATATATTGAAAATTGATTTGGTACTGTCACTTATGCTCCCTCTCCGGCCTCTAGGTCCTTATGGCGCACACCTGTCACCATCGTTACGCGTACCTGCGCGTCGTCAGACTCACCTGGACTCCATCACTTCCTTGATTACCTGACCTATATATGTCACTCCCTTTGGTTCCTCCCCCAGGCGTCATTGTCTCTGTTTCATGTCTGTGTTTTTCTTGGTTTGTATTATGTTCTGTTTATTTTATTACAACACTCACTCCCTGAACTTGCTTCTCGACTCTCAGCGCACATCGTTACAGGTGCTAAGGAGGGAAGGACATGAGTCATAGTCTTTGAGGTACTTTAATAAAGACATCTCTTTGCCATTCCTAGAACAGAATAATCCTTTACAATGTGGACTGGTCTGTACATTGTAACAAATGACTGTTTAGTCACAACAACACTGTTATTCTGTAGATCCCTTTCCATCCTGAACTGTACCAAAGGTTGGAGTGCAGATTCCTCTCTGTCAGAAGTAAAGGATTATTGGAGGCTGTGCAGCACTGTTATCATTATATTGTACTGTAGCTACAGATTTAGGATCTTAATTTGACCAGGTTCTCCCTGCGGGAAAATAATCCTGCCTCAACAGGAAATGTTAATTAATTCACATTTTTGTAGAGGTTGATACATTTTTTGTTAGGGCAGATCAAGTCTAAAAATTGTAAAGTGGAAATTACAAACTTTAGAAGCTTTTTAAACCTTGAATACACTAAAAGTGATCAAATGAAGATCCTATACCTGTAAGTGGATGCCTTGACACAAATGTACAGTAAACACAGAACCTTGTGTAACTGAAGAGTTCCCCCTGAGTTAGGGTTCAAAGGTCAGCATAATAATAGCCACCCACTCCTGTGGAGTCTGGACACACTCCCCTCCATCACATATCTGACACACACACACCCCTCTGTTCCATCTCTCCCTCACAAGACCCATTGTCTGCATCTAGTGGTCACAGGGTTCTCTGGAAACTGGTTAGGTCTTTGTTATGGTCTTGAAGTTACATAAGTGTGCATACGTGCATGCGTGAAAGTGCAGGTCATAAAAGGTTTAGTAGGTAATTGGAAGAACCATCCATTCTGAGTTGTAAATCACACACAGGTAAACACAGGAAGAGGGAGGAGACTTTGTCAAAAGTTAGGGTTGTCTTGTGCTCTTGGAACGGCTAACCATGAATGCGGTGTTATAAAGGTGTGTGTGTGCGCACAGACGGACAGGGTCCAGGGGTATGTGAGCACACAAGTCTTTGAAGTTTCCAGGACAAGTTCAGAACACAGCAAGATCAGATGGGTTTCCGGGGACCTGTTCAGAACACAGCATGATCAGACAGGGTTTCCGAGGACCTGTTCAGAACACAGCAAGATCAGACAGGGTTTCCGGGGACCTGTTCAGAACACAGCATGATCAGACAGGGTTTCCGAGGACCTGTTCAGAACACAGCAGAGGCCAGGTGCCAAGAATGTACCCCACTGAGTACAGAGACATCCTTGTCACTGAGTGTTCCAGAAACGTTGGATCAACCCAGATTTCCATCACTGCTTGGCTGCTCTTCTGAGACTATGTGGCTAGTCCTGTCTTCCCTCCCTCTCTTCTTCTCTCTTTCTGCCTATTGTCTTCCGCTCTCATCTGCCCATAACCATCTCTGACTCGCGAAGTCTTGTGTCCACCTCAGGTTCAAATCCTGGGGATTTGGTGTCCTGATACATTTTTCCAAGGCCTGTAATTTTGCGGTATTTGGACACAAAGATCTCAAAACCCCTTCAGAAATTGACAAGTTTATCTCTTAATAATATGGTTTTGCCTTACATTTTTGTTTTAAGACCTAAAGTGACCAGCCTGTAAGAATTGCCTCTATGGCATTTAACTTGGTCTGAAAACTATGAGAAATATTAGTTCTATCTCCTTTTTTTGACAAAAGTATGATTGTAAAAGTGATAACTAGTCCAGATTATACTCAATGACTGCAATAATAAATATCATTAGTCTTAACATATTTAGAATGATATAATATGACACATATTGTCATATTATCTCTTCCCTAAATTAACATCACGTGCTGGGTCCCACAGCACATTAAGTAGTGGGTGACTCATGCCTGCTTCTCATTGTAACAGTGTATCAACACCAGTATGTGTGTCAGACAAACAACAGCTGGGAGATTTATCCGGATTTCTGTGCAGGGAGGTAACATGTTATTCCGCGTGGGTCAAGAGTGCAAAATGAGGGGAAAATACTGTTAATGGCTGTTTTGACTGGGATTTGTAAGAGAGCCAGATAGTATCAACTGTGACTTCATCAGAGAGGGCCGTGAGCCAGCCAAGACACCTCATTGAGCAGCTCCGAACCCCCACCACCATCCTCTTAACTGGACCCAATCAAAACAAAAAGCAAATTCACTGTCTCCAAGGAAAACAGAGAGGAACCGGGCGTGTTGGCTGCACCTGCGCTACGAGCAATGTCCCCCATAAGAATCCACAAACCCAGTGGAAAGAGTGTAGATAGGCGAGAGTTGCTGTCAAAATACAACCGCACAGATGCTCAGTGCCTCAGTGTATCGTTACAGGGTGGAGAGTTCAACGGCTCATTATATTACCTTGGAATTCAACAATGGTGCCAATCAGAGGATATTGTTAATAAGTATGTCTGTATGGATGGGGTAGCCACTCTTGCGTGATGAGAAACATTGCCAGAGACCTGACAACTTTCGTTAGCTCTCCAGTCCCCAAGCTAATGTAGGCTTTAGCCCAGCTGGCCAACACAGTCTTATGACGTGCAAGATACCAGGGTTTAGGCCCAGGTGGTAACATAAAGCTGCACAGGGACCTTGTCAGAAGCCCTGCACATTCTGTCCTCTCCAAGGGCTCACAGTGTCAGGGACAGTAGATCACTCACGTTTATTGCAGATTGTTAGAGCCTCCCCTCTCCAAACTTAACAGACTCCCAACGCATCAACAACATAGCTTCAAGGGTCAAACTTTAGAGTTTGCTTTTCTAAAGAAAATGCTCCTGTACTAGCAGTGAATTCTAATGCGGTATGTTTTAGATAACGAGGGCCATGAGTTGTTCTTAACCCCCCTAGTTATAACTACTAATAACTCCATCAAGCTCCCTCACAAAAAAACCTGATTACTAAACCAACCATTCCTGCTTATACTACTTCCCCACCTAGTTTAGCACCTCTGCAGAGGTACTATAAGCAGGCAGAATCAGTTAACTTCAAAATCCATCTAGTAGGCTTTACCTGACTCCTGACCTGAGAAATACACAGAGCTTGTGTCAAAGATGATCTATTATATTGACAAGATGGTCCCGCGATCAGGTGGAAGCATTCTAGCCAATGAGTGGGCAGATACGCATGTGAATAACAGGCACAACTCTGATATGAAGTCGTTTTTTTCCCAAAGTTGCCAAAATGCCACGTGCATCCACTTTTACATTAGTCCATTCTTAACAACCTAAACATTACGAAACCTATTCGATCAAATAAGCATCAAATTATCAAAGACATTTTTTGCTGACCAAATTGGACGGTCTCACTGACCTCCATACAAATATTCCTCACTTTATGGTCTTATTTTCGTGGACCCCTCTCGCTTCGCCTCTTTCTCTCTGGTGTTAACTTGGGTCAACCTGTGTCAACCTTGGTCATGTGGGCCAGCATATAGTACCTTTCAGATTAGAGACTTAACACTTAATACTGGTGGAGTCATGCTAAAGTAGGGTCATCAAAGAGGGGACACCACTGGTGACAGTGTGTGTGTGAGAGCAGGACCTGCAAACACAGAAATTGGTATAATCCTGAGAGTCAAAGTAGCTGTTAGATTTGACATATTTCCTATTCACAGAAACTGCTGATCAGGTTACAAAAGCCTTTTTATTTTGTCCTTCTATAATTGGAGAGAAAAACCTTTATCAAAATTCTACCACAGACTAGTGAAGATGGGCGGCACGTTTTATGATATCACAGCTTGTAGTGTTTATAAGTCTCTCAATCACCATAACAATAATATAAAAAATCGGAATATTTATGTTAATAATCAGCATCCAGCCCTACACAACACGTGCACATGTGCAGTCTCTCTCACACACACCCTTTGAGACAGGTCCAGGAAGGTGGGCCAAACCCGTGGGGTTCATGGCTCTGCTTCCATTACATAATTAGCTGTGTTTGGACTCTGTCTCCCTGTCTGGCTGACTAACTCTAACAGACCTGTCTGTCCTCTGAGAAGCAGCACCTCAGTGTGGGTGTGGACTCTGTCTCTACCAGACCTGTCAGTCTATCCTCTTAGACCCAGACCTACATCACTCTGACACCAGAGACCATTACAGATGAGTTATTCATGGGAACTGTGAGTTTGATGATTAATGCTAAACAGGTGTAAAGAGTTTACATTTGAACACTAATACAGTACTGTGCTTTTAGTATGATAGTGTTCTACTTTATCAGTTCTGCAGGGTCGTCCTCCAGAACGTCACCAAAGAAGGCACAAAATAATAGAGAACCAGAAATTCCGAATGTTTGCCTTTTTTTTAATTTACAAAAACTCCAGCCACCCAAGTCAGACGGTTCTTTGTGCTACCGCACAGCATGCGATTCTGATGCACCAAGTCTGGAACCAACAGGACCTTGAACAGCTTCTACCCCCAAGCCATAAGACTGCTAAATAGTTAGTTATATAGTTAAAGCTGCAATATGTAACTTGTCAAGAACTGCAATGCTGCTGGGTTTTCCACACTCAACAGTTTCCCATGTGTATCAAGAATGGTCCACGACCCAAGGGACATCCAGCCAACTTGACACAGCTGTGGGAAGCGTTGGAGTCAACATGGGCCAGCATCCATGTGGAATGCGTTTAGTAGCCTGTAGAGTCCGCCCCCTGACAAATTGAGGCTGTTCTGAGGGAGATGGGGGTGCAGCTCAATATTAGGAAGGTGTTCCTAATGTTTGGTATACTCAGTGTATGTGAGTAGTGAGACACAGACACAATATGTGTTATGAACAGAATACAACCTTTAAAGCTGCAATCTGTAACTTTTTGGGTGGCCTGACCAAATTCACATAGACATTTGTGTTATAGATCTGTCATTCTCATTGAAATCAAGTCTAAGAAGCTGTATATCTGTTCTATGTGCACTATTTCTATGCTTCCCATTCTTAAGTTTTGTTTTTGCATCTTTCGGTTTTGTACACCAGCTTCAAACAGCTGAAAATACAATATTTTTGGCCAAGGAAAATATATTTCACAGTGGTGGTACATTGATTCTCTACGATATACTTGCTTGTTTTGTCACAAATCCTGATCATTCATTTTCATAAGCATTAGACATCAGATATACAGGTAACTACCATAATACCAACATAAAGTGTCTTAATAGGGCGTTGGGGCACCACAAGCTGCCAGAACAGTTTCATTGCACCTTGGCATAGATTCTACAAGTGTCTGGAACTATATTAGAGGGATGTGACACCATTTTTCCATGAGATATTCCATCATTTGGTGTTTTGTTGATGACCACCGCTCCAGAATCTCCCATAAGTGTTCAACTGGGTTGAGATCTGGTGACTGAGACACACTAAGCTCCTTTGAGACCCCTCTTTCAAAGTCACTGAGATCTCTTCTTCTAGCCATGGTAGCCAAAATAATGGGCAAATGGGCATTTTTATACATCACCCTAAGCATGATGGGATGTTAATTGCTTAATTAACCCAGGAACCGCACCTGTGTGAAAGCACCTGCTTTCAATATACTTTGCATCTCTCATTTCATCAAGTGTTTCCTTTATTTGGCAGTAACATGTGCGTACATAATATACAAATGGTGCATTCTGTAGCAAATATACTCTATAGGACAGCAGCAGTATTGGCATCATGTACAAAAATACACATTTGATTTCTTACAGCTCGCACAACACTATATCAAAGCATATGAACATAAATATAGACCTATACCTGTTGTTGATTACCAGAGATATGGAAGAAAAGCTCCAGCACAACCAAACAACTGCATCTACCATAACCAAGGGAAAATAACTGTACATATATGACAACATAAAAACGTTATGCTACAAACATTGATTAGCCATATAAAACAAGCCCAGAGTCTCTTAAAAGTCCTTTTAAACGTAAGACTCCTCTGCAAAGAACATTTGGTCAAAGTCGTCCACGCAAGGGTCGCTACACTTCCTGCTTTGCCACTCCCTCTTCCCCTGGACAAGGGCCAGAGCGACCTCCTGACTCCTCTGCAGGCACGCGCCTGAATCCGCCCCCTCCTGTGAGGAAAAGTAGTCCCTTACTGCCCGCGTGGCGGAAGGAGAGAGGCAGAAGCGTGGCTCTGAGTTTGGGCCTGCTCCGTTGCGCTGTGGCTCAATGTCAGACACTCTAAGTCCGCTCTCAGGGAGCTGCTGACCTTTGACCCCGTGGGTCAGGGACTTGACCAAGGGCCTTTCCAGGGTGAGGATGGAGGCTGCATCTGTCACCATGGAGGGCTCAGAGGCTCTGCGAGGCAGGGTGAGGACCTTGCGGCCAGCCTCCATGGCCAGGGTGAGGGAGTGAGACTTCTGCCTCTGGAGGGTTAGTGTTGAGCCACTCTGTCCATAGAACACATCCTGGGGAGGCTGGATGACCTCACTTCCTGTTCCAGTGGGCCGCTGGGTGACGTCACGTCCTGTGGGGGGTCTGTGGGTGGCATTGCAAGCCTGGTCGTGCAGCAACTGTAGCTCTCTGACAGTAAGGGGTTTCTCTGTGCCTCTGTAGAAGGGAGACCTACTTTTCTGCAGCTGTAGGATAGCCTGCTGGTAGGATGGAGGGCTACTGGACCTCCTCTTGGTGGTCACCTCTACACCTTTACACTCTGAGGCTTTTGGGAGGCTAACCCCTTTCCCCTTCCCCACTTCCTCCTCCAGGTGTCCATTGTCAGGTTGCCGTAGTGACAGTCGGAGGTTCCTCTTGAGCCAGGTGTTGGGATGCAGTCCGTGGTGGGTAGAGGGTGTCCGGGAGGAATGAGGGGGCTGGCTTTCACTCCAGTCCACTGTATCTCTCTTTGGGGGTGAGCACTTGGGGGAGCGGGGTGAAAGGGGGGAGCGGGGGGAAGACTCAGCCAACAGGAAGCCGGCGCTGGTGACATAGTCTGTGGAATATTGGGAGAAGGCGGAGTCTAAGGAACTAAGGGAGGAACCTGTGGGGGAGGTTGCTGGGGAGGACAGGCTAGAGCAGCTGGCGTCCAATCGTAAAGGAGAGGGTGGGGTGTGTTTCAGCTTCCTCTGCCCGAGAGTTCCAACCCCTCCTCTTTCTCCACCTGTGATCACTTTGTCTTTCAGCTGCAGAGCCCTGAGCCCCTGAAACACTTCATCCTCCTCCTCCTCTTCCTCTCCCTCCATCGCCGCGTCATAGCTCGCTTTACGAGACGCCAAATGGTGCTTATCCGATTGGATGATCAGAGCTCCGGGGGTGTGTCCGATGGCAGGCTCTGAGCTGCGTCGTAACCTCCTAGGGCCCTGTGATTGGACATAGCACTGGCGTGGGCGTGGTTGCCGTAGGGCGGGGGTGAACTTTCTGGGTCTGGCAAGTGGGGGAATATGTAGGAGGTCAGCCTCAGCCTCAGGGTCAGGGTCGGGGTCACAGTCACTCAGGGTGATGACAGAGTCTCTGCTGCAGCTGTCAGGCTTGGCCTTGTCTCTCAGAGGGTGGGACTCCTGGAAGGGCGACTCTGGGTCCTCGTTTAACTCATTCTCCAGACTGTCATAGGATGAGTCATTCATCTGGAAAGAGGACACGTCTACGGAGGGAAGGAGAGAGGAAAAGAGAGAAGCGGGGGGAGTTAGAGAGTTAATATGCTAAAATTATTGTTATGACATGCGGTCCATTTTGATTGTTATGGATTTCATATGTTCCCACTTCCGCTTTGGAAGTGTTGGAAATGTTGCACTGACTGACTATCATGCCAATAAAGCTGGGGTGGAGGGAAATGGAGAAGGAGAGAGTTTGAACAAACCTCCATTTCATTAGATAGAGGGTTTGAAAACAAGCACAAAGTGCTGTCATAGTCCCAAGCATACAGCTGCCATTCATAGGGGTTGGTTTAGGTCATAAAGAATGATTGAGGCCTCTAGTGGCCAAAAGGCTGTTATAGCATGGGTGTCATTGAGGGCTTTCACCAATTTCAACCTGGGGTGAGTTTTTGGTAATAAAAATACTTTAAAATCTCCAGGAATTTTGCTGAAAATGGGTTTAATTTAGGAAATATGTTTCCAAGTATTCCCACAAATAGAAAAAAATACATTATCGTGTGATCTCTTTTTGGGCTTAGTTGTGGTCAATTTAGATAAATGATCGTGTGATCTCTTTTTGGGCTTAGTTGTGGTCAATTTAGATAAATGATTGTATGATCTCTTTTTGGGCTTAGTTGTGGTCAATTTAGATAAATGATCGTGTGATCTCTTTTTGGGCTTAGTTGTGGTCAATTTAGATAAATGATCGTGTGATCTCTTTTTGGGCTTAGTTGTGGTCAATTTAGATAAATGATCGTGTGATCTCTTTTTGGGCTTAGTTGTGGTCAATTTAGATAAATGATTGTGTGATCTCTTTTTGGGCTTAGTTGTGGTCAATTTAGATAAATGATTGTATGATCTCTTTTTGGGCTTAGCTGTGGTCAATTTGCAGTGCACAAATTATTATAATTATGCTCCGCCACCAACCAGTCGCTCCAACAAAAATTGGCCCGCGGCTGAATCTAGTTGCCTACCCCTGGTTTAGGGGAGAAGAGGAAATTGACTGGTGTGTTAATGAGTGTCTGAGAGTGTACTAATCACTTTAATGAATGAGGTCAACATAGTGACCCCAATCAGCAGACCTCACAGAGACAATGACTTATGGAGAGGTCTGAGAGAACACTCAAAGCACGCGCACACACACACACGCACACGCACACACAAGCTAGTCAGGGCTAATCTACTCTATAATGATGATAATGTCTACAATACACTGTCTTGCCATAAACACACACACTCATGAACTTTCTAAACCCTTGTGAAGACCCGTGGCAAATTAAACCACCTCTGTGTCATTTCAGTTCTGCTTGGTTTGGGACCTCTCTTCCTCCCTCTCCCTCTGTCCCTATCCAACTTTATCTTATGAAGTTTTCTCCAACCAAAACGAACAGCATTTGTTTAGAGCACTGTACAATATAATTTTCAATTAGATGTTGTTATTTCTTCAGTGAATACATTGACTTTGTTTACCTGATCCATGGTCGCTGCTATTGCTCTTCTGAGGGAATCCACTAAACAGAGAGGGGACGTCATCTCCCAAGACCTTCCTGCAGTTCTCAATCAGGAACCGAACAAGCTCACAGACCTAGGAACAGATCATAGACCTGGTTACACCTCAGTCACACAAGTCAATGACTGGTCCTAGATTAAGGCTCCGACTGCAAGTTAAAGGTTATTTCATAGGTTGTTTCCCTGGTATAAGAGATGTAAAGTCTTGCCAACTTTCTTACTGGCCACATATAGCTGATCAAAATTGACATAATGTAAATCGTCTGAACTCCTTTTTCTAAGATGAGAATCACAATTTAAGGAGACTTCAGAAAACAAAATCTGAGAAAGAATCTTGTCTATTCCCAGATGTTTACAAACATAGCAAACATTAATTAAAACCCAAGTTACACAGTATAAACCTCCAAATCTGAAACACAAAATGTCAGTCATGCTCCCAAACAGTCAGTTCCAGTCTGGGATTTGAATGTTTCCCTAGGGCAAAGCTGACTGTTTAAAAAACAGTGATTATAAATGTGTTGTTTTTGTTAGCTTCCCTTATGGAGAGTCTACAGACAGAATGAGGTTATGGAAATATGAAGGAGACAAACATGGGGCCTATCTGTGTGTTGTTGGGCCAGATGTGTGTGTCATGGTTTTCACCATATGTCTGTCAGTCTGTGTTACACGCCTGTGTTCAGAGGGCTATGGGAGTGAATGGACTGCTAGAGCTTGGCTACGAATTTCACAAGCTAGTCCAACACAACGGAACTCCAGCTAGGGAAAAAGGCTTTTCTCGCTCCCTCCTTCCTTGCGTCTCTCCCTGTATTTGGCCTGGTTCTGT